>NW_024721079.1:13270407-13392750 GCF_018991925.1 Homarus americanus | reverse complement strand
GCTGGTGGATGGGTATGGTGGCTGGTGACGGTATGGGTGCTGGATGGGGCATGGGTGCTGGTGCTGTGGATGGGGTAAGGTGGGTGGATGGGATGTGGCTGGTGGATGGGGCATGGGGTGTTGGTGCTGGTGGATGGGGCAAGGTGGTTGGTATGGGGCGGGGTGCTGGTGCCAGATGGGTATGGGGTGTTGGTGCTGGTGAGGCATGGTGCTGTGCTGGTGGATGGGGTATGGGGTGTTGGTGCTGGTGGAGGGGCATGGGGTGCCGGTGCTGGTGGGTAGGGTGTTGCTGGTGACGGGGCATGGGTGTTGCGCTGGTGGATGGGGCATGGGTGCTTGCTGGTGACGGGGTATGGGGTGTTGGTGCTGGTGATGGGGTATGGGGTGTTGGTGCTGGTGGATGGGGTATGGGTGTTGGTGCTGGTGGATGGGGTATGGGTGTTGGTGCTGGTGACGGGGCATGGTGCTGGTGCTGGTGGATGGGCATGGGGTGCTGGTGCTGGTGACGGGGTATGGGTGTTGGTGCTGGTGGATGGGGTGGGGTGTTGGTGCTGGTGATGGGGTATGGGTGCTGGTGGGATAGGTATGGGGCGTTGGTGCTGGTGGATAGGGCATGGGTGCTGGTGCTGGTGGATGGGGTGTTGGTGCTGGTGGATGGGGCATGGGTGTTGGTGCTGGTGGATGGGGCATGGGGTGTGTGGTGCTGGTGGATGGGGTATGGGGTGCTGGTGCTGGTGATGGGGCAGTGGTGGATAGGCATGGGTGCTGGTGCTGGTGATGGGTAATGGGTGTTGGTGCTGGTGAAAGGGGCATGGGGTGCTGGTGCTGGTGGATGGGGTATGGGGTGCTGGTGCTGGTGGATGGGGTATGGGTGCTGGTGCTGGTGGATAGGCATGGGGTGTTGGTGCTGGTGATGTGGGGTATGGGGTGCTGGTGCTGGTGAGGGGGTGGGGGTGTTGGTGCTGTGGATGGGGCATGGGTGCTGTGCTGGTGATAGGGCGGGTGTTGGTGCTGGTGGATAGGGCATGGTGCTGGTGCTGGTGGATGGGGTATGGGGTGCTGGTGCTGGTATGGGGTATGGGGGTGTTGGTGCTGGTGGATGGGGTATGGTGTTGGTGCTGGTGGATGGGTATGTGCTGGTGCTGGTGGATAGGTATGGGTGTTGGTGCTGGTGAAAGGGCATGGGGTGCTGGTGCTGGTGGATAGGGTATGGGTGTTGGTGCTGGTGAGGGCACGGGTGCTGGTGCCGGATAGGTATGGGTGTTGGTGCTGGTGAAAGGGAATGGGTGCTGGTGCTGGTGGATAGGGTATGGGTGTTGGTGCTGGTGGATAGGGTATGGGGGTGCGTGCTGGTGGATAGGTATGGTGTTGGTGCTGGTGGATAGGCATGGTGCTGGTGCTGGTGGATAGGGCATGGGTGTTGGTGCTGGTGAGGGCATGGGGTGTGCTGGTGCTGGTGGATAGGCATGGGTGCTGGTGCTGGTGATAGGGCATGGGCTGGTGCTGGTGGATAGGTATGGGTTGGTGGTGCTGGTGAAAGGGCATGTGCTGGTGCTGGTGGATAGGTGGGTGTTGGTGCTGGTGGATAGGCATGGGGTGCTGGTGCTGGTGGATAGGTATGTGGTGCTATGGAAGGGCATGGTGCTGGTGGATAGGGTATGGAGGTGGTGCGGATAGGTATGGGTGCTGGTGCTGGTGGATAGGGTATGGGTGTTGGTGCTGGTGGATAGGCATGGGGTGCTGGTGCTAGTGGATAGGGCATGGGGTGTTGGTGCTGGTGGATAGGTATGGGTGCTGGTGCTGGTGGATAGGGTATGGGTGTTGGTGCTGGTGGATAGGCATGGGGTGCTGGTGCCAGTGGATAGGGCAGGGTGTTGTGCTGGTGGATAGGGTATGGGGTGCTGGTGCTGGTGGATAGGTATGGGTGTTGGTGCTGGTGGATAGGGCATGGGTGCTGGTGTCTGGATAGGCATGGGGTGCTGGTGCTGGTGGATAGGGTATGGGTGTTGGTGCTGGTGAAGGCATGGGGGCATAGGGGTGTTGGTGCTGGTGGATAGGGCATGGGGTGCTGGTGCTGGTGATAGGCATGGGTGTTGGTGCTGGTGGATAGGGCAGGGGTGCTGGTGCTGGTGGATAGGGTATGGGTGTTGGTGCTGGTGGATAGGGCATGGGTGCTGGTGCTGGTGGATAGGGTATGGGTGTTGGTGCTGGTGGATAGAGCATGGGGTGCTGGTGCTGGTGGATAGGGTATGGGTGTTGGTGCTGGTGGATAGGCATGGGGTGCTGGTGCTAGTGGATAGGCATGGGTGTTGGTGCTGGTGGATAGGTATGGAACGCAGTGATAGGTATGGTGTTGGTGCTGGTGGATAGGCATGGGGTGCTGGTGCTAGTGGATAGGCATGTGTTGTGCTGGGATAGGGTATGGGGTGCTGGTGCTGGTGGATAGGGTATGTGTTGGTGCTGGTGGATAGGTATGGGTGTTGGTGATAGGCATGGGGTGCTGGTGCTAGTGGATAGGCATGGGTGTTGGTGCTGTGGATAGGTATGGGTGTTGGTGCTGGTGGATAGGGCATGGGTGTTGGTGCTGGTGGATAGGGTATGGGTGTTGGTGCTGGTGGATAGGGTATGGGTGTTGGTGATAGGGCATGGGTGCTGGTGCTAGTGATAGGGCATGGGTGTTGGTGCTGGTGGATAGGTATGGGGTGCTGGTGCTGGTGGATAGGTATGGGTGTTGGTGCTGTGATGGATGGGGTGTTGGTGCCAGGATAGGGTGGGGTGCTGGTGCTGGTGGATAGGGTATGGGTGTTGGTGCTGGTGGATAGGGTATGGGTGTTGGTGCTGGTGGATAGGTATGCTGGTGCTAGTGGATAGGCATGGGGTGCTGATGCTGGTGGATAGGGTATGGGGTGTTGGTGCTGGTGGATAGGCATGGGGTTCTGGTGCTGGTGGATAGGATATGGGTGTTGGTGCTGGTGATAGGCTGGGGTGCTGGTGGATAGGGTATGGGTGTTGGTACTGGTGGATAGGGCGGTGCTGGTGCTGGGATAGGTATGGGTGTTGGTGCTGGTGGATAGGGGGTGTTGGTGCTGGTGGATCGGGTATGGGTGTTGGTGCTGGTGGATAGGGCATGGGGTGCTGGTGCTGGTGATAGGTGAGGTGTTGGTGCTGGTGGATAGGCAAGGGTTCTGGTTCTGGTGGATAGGTATGGGTGGGTGCTGGTGGATAGGGCATGGGGTGCTGGTGCTGGTGGATGGGCATGGGTGTTGGTGCTGGTGGATGGGGTATGGGTGTTGGTGCTGGTGGATAGGGCATGGGGTTCTGGTTCTGGTGGATAGGTATGGGTATTGGTGCTGGTGGATAGGGCATGGGGTGCTGGTGCTGGTGGATAGGGTATGGTGTTGGTGCTGGTGGATAGGCATGGGTTTCTGGTCTGTGGATAGGTATGGGTGTTGTGCTGGTGGATAGGCATGGGGTGCTGGTGCTGGTGGATGGGGATGATGATAATGAAAGGGCACACACCATCGACCACAACGCACACACACACACACACACACACACACACACACACACACAAGAGGAGCCTGCATGTACATCTCTACACAAGACCTTCTTAGCCAGTCAACTCGAGATCTGAACGACACACTTACTTCGCGAATTCTTTGTGCATCTTGGGCTAGTGAACGGTACATTAGGGCTGGTAATGAGACTCCCACCTCCTTCTGCGCCTTCTTCTGGAGATTGAGGGGATTTCTCACGGACCAAGGAATCAGAATGTCTTTAAAATACCTCAGTCTAAATATTGAAAGTCTGAATTTCCTTAGATATCAACGTGGGACGATATTTTCAATACAGTATTGCGTTTTTATGAATTCGCCTCTGCTTTCTTCCTCTTCATCCCCTTCCTCTTCTTTCTCCTCTTATTCTCATTGATCTTCCTCTTCCTCTTCATCCTCTTGATCCTCCCAACCCTCCACCACCCATTTCATCCCTCCACTTCCTCTTCAACCCCATCCCCTCCTCTTCCTTCACCTCAACCTCATATCTTCTTCTTCCTCCTCCTTGACGACCTCTTCCTCCTCCTTGACGACTCTCCTCCTTGACGACCTCCACGTAAGACTGAAGGTAATATCACCCTCTACAGCCATTATTACAAACTCTACTTAATTTTCTAAACATTGTCTGAATGTGAATCTTTATCAGCTCTCTCTTCTTCTCTCTGTAGACGATGGGATTGCTCTCAGGGTCTAAAGGAAAGTTTTCAGGTCGTCATAGCCTCCATAAGAGTGTGTGTGTGTGTGTGTGTGTGTGTGTGTGTGTGTGTGTGTATTTCAGAGGAATGGGGTAAAGGTATTTTAATGAATGTTTTATTTTTGCGTTTATTTTAACACACACACACACACACACACATACTGGGCCACCAACAACCATGTCACCATCAACCATACCAAGACAATGGTTATGCACATCAACCTCCTCCGACATTGTCCCACCTCCTTCCATTACCCTAGGTCCGAACACACCCAGGGTAGATTCCACGAAGCCTCGGCGTCACCATAGACAACAACCACTGAAACCACACGTCAGTGAAGCAAATCCTCCAGTTTCCGTCTCCACCTCCGCCGACTCAAGTCCTCGGAGTTCCCAACACGAGCTCAGTGTATACACAACATTCATACTTCCTAAGCTCAACCCCCCCCACCTGGTCTTCCTCCTAAATGCCAACAACGTAAACACCCAGAAAAGTGCAAAAGAGGGCATGCAAGATATCTTCCCTTCCTACCCACATATCAAGAAGCGCTCAACACACTGACCTCGACTCACTGACCATCACCACGGCCTCATCTGCAAATTTGTAAGAAGCTTACACCATCCCCGACACCGGCCCCTACTACCACCTGAGATCCCTGTCCGAGAATTGCTGTTCGACACCACAACCGCATCCAGCCCATACGTGCACGAACTGATCGCTATAAGAACAGCCCAGTCCCAACCATTGTAAAAATTATCAATAACATGTAATAAATCAGTGTATTCACTCCCAGTAAACACTGCTCCCTACACTGTCACTATGTTGAAATGAACTGGTTTGAGCGATCCCCATCTAAGTTACATGTCTTATTTGTGTCACTTATGTCACTTGTATATTATTTGTAATTCGTAACCCATTCCCCAAATATGTAACTGTATATTCAGCCTTCTGGCTGCCAAGCTCTTTCAATAAACCGTTAATTATACATACATACACACACACACACACACACACAAATCACAAAATGCAAATTAAAATATGAAAGTTCACACAAAAAGAGCAAAAACTCTATAAAACTTGAAATAAAGAAAGAAAATAACAAATCCAACCACGACTTTACACCATCGTTTTCTTACTGCCACAGTCATACCGAGCCCACCAAAGTGTAGTTCCAAGGTGATCCTCCAATAAGCAGTTTCTTGTGGTATATGTTGAGACTACATTGACTCGAGGAGGAGGGGGAGAGAGGAGAGGGGGAGGAGAGAGGAGAGGGAGGGGAGAGGTGGCGGAGGGAATAAAGAAAGGGGTGGGAAGGGGGATTTGGTACACCTACTGAACCTGTCACAGAAATTCCAGTATAGCAGTGTAAAGGGTAAACTCGGTCCGCTAGAGGAGGAGGAAGAGGAGTTGGAGGAGGGGAGGAGGAGGGGAGGAGGAGGGGAGAATAGGGGTAGGGAGGGAGGAGGAGGAGGAGGAGGGGTTGAGGAGTTTGCCTGTATTGCAGGTTGGTTTGTGTGGAGTAATGTAGAATATTATCTCTTTCTTCTCTTTCTCTGTTGGCTTATGAATCTATACCTTAGCTAGGATGGAATGAGAGAGAGAAAGAGAGAGAGAGAGAGAGAGAGAGAGAGAGAGAGAGAGAGAGAGAGAGAGAGAGAGAGAGAGAGAGAGAGAGAGAGAGAGAGAGAGAGAGAGATCAAGCGTAACATAATAACAAAAATAACCCAACATATTCATTTATCTTCAATTCTTATTTTGTCAACATCAATTCCGTTTCTCGTCACCTCTACTTCTTATCCATTATCATCTCCTCTTATCTCGCTTCATTTCCACGGCAGAGTAAACAAAGGAAGGATAAGAGGAAGATTCTTTAGGCAGTGAAGGAGACCAAAGTGACTTAGTAGTAGAAGCTTCCTCAGTTTAGATGCAAATTAAGACGCCAATGATTAATTACCTTGACGGACAAACTTGCAGGTGATTTACGTCCTTGGAGGAGTTTCATGGTGTTAAGATTATGTCACTCAGGTGTTGAAGGCGTCACTCACTTATTGGGTGGTTCATGTTACTCAGGTGTTGAAGGCGTCACTCACTTATTGGGTGGTTCATGTTACTCAGGTGTTGAAGGCGTCACCACTTATTGGGTGGTTCATGTTACCAGGTGTTGAAGGCGTCACTCACTTATTGGGTGGTTCATGTTACTCAGGTGTTGAAGGCGTCACCACTTATTGGTGGTTCATGTTACTCAGGTGTTGAAGGCGTCACTCACTTATTGGGTGGTTCATGTTACTCAGGTGTTGAAGGCGTCACTCACTTATTGGGTGGTTCATGTTACCAGGTGTTGAAGGCGTCACCACTTATTGGGTGGTTCATGTTACTCAGGTGTTGAAGGCGTCACTCACTTATTGGGTGGTTCATGTTACTCAGGTGTTGAAGGCGTCACCACTTATTGGGTGGTTCATGTTACCAGGTGTTGAAGGCGTCACTCACTTATTGGGTGGTTCATGTTACTCAGGTGTTGAAGGCGTCACACTTATTGGTGGTTCATGTTACTCCAGGTGTTGAAGGCGTCACTCACTTATTGGGTGGTTCATGTTACTCCAGGTGTTGAAGGCGTCACTCACTTATTGGGTGGTTCATGTTACTCAGGTGTTGAAGGCGTCACTCACAAGCTAGAAGTCTATTGGTCTCCAGGTCAGTCCAGTTAGTCCAGGTCAGCAGCTCTTAAGTCCAAGGTCAGCCCAGGCCAAAAGTCACAAGGTGTGGATTCCGTCCCATGTTGAATTGGGTATCATGGCCGTGCTGATAGACTGGCCAATGAGGCATGTAAGAAAGAAAATGCTGACCGTGATCTTGGCCTGTCCAATACTGTACTTCAAAACATTCAAGTCAGAATCATGAACTCTGATCGAGAAGAAGAAATGCAGAAGACCTGACAGTTGTAGCATTAGTAAATATGAAAAATTTTAGACGAGAGACACCGGTATGGCCAGCATAAGGACAGAACCAGACAATGTGATGGTCATGGCCAGAATTAGGCCAGATACAGACACATCTGGCGTTAGTAACGCTGTAACCTATACCGAACACTCAGCATGTAAACTTTGTGATAAACCTTAAAGCATACACTTGAACACTATATTATTGAATGTGACACTGTCAAAGACTTCAGGTAATTATTATTATTATTATTTTATTTTTTTTTACGAATAGCCTACCCGGCACAGGTCACTGAACCACATCAGCCTGGGGCGAAAATGTAATAGTAATAGTAATAATAATAATAATTAATAGTAATAATAATAATAATAATAGTAATAATAATTCATAGTAAATAAAAATTGTACAGTAATAAAAATACAAAATTAAAATAAAATAATAAAGATAATAATAATAATAAAGAGCCATAAAGAAATACAAAAATAAAAATAAAAATCAAGTGAGAAACAATATACTGTATGTATTGTACAGTATGTTGTGTTGTCAAAGTAAGAGAAACAATTGAGACCCTGCAATTGTGTGTAAATGAGGCAGAAAATCAGATGAGCAACCTGGGACATTGAATCGGAGCTTGGGGACATTTTTGCTGTTTATCCCAAATTTGCTAGCCCACACTGATTAGTCTTCAATTAGAATATGACGTCTAATGTATATGAACCTCTGTCTTGCGTGGCAGTGAGAAATGATACCACCCTCAGTGTCAAGATCTGACTGAATTCCTCAGAATAGGCAAATTGTACAACAAGCATTGTCAATAAATTTGTTAAACTAAGAAAGGTCTGCCCAGGTAAAGACGAGAGCCTCAGCAAGCATTCAACCCAGGCTAAAATCTGACCTGGAAATCGTGAACTGGACGCACCTGAGCCTCCACCAAACACTGCACGGGAGGTGGACTTTTTAAGATGTGTTAACGAGTGTGTTTTCCTGCTGCGTCTCCTGTACACACTTGCACACAAAACTGCTTTGGGAAACACAAGGACTTGAAGGATTAGGATTAGGATTAGGATTCTTCTTCTTCTTCTTCTTCTTCTTCTTCTTCTTCTTCTTCTTCTTTCTTTCTCCTCCCATCTCTCCTCCTAATCGTCCTCGTCTGCTTTCTTTTCTTCCTCCTCCTCCTCCGCCTATCAAGACCTCCACATATATCATCATATCCGACAAAAATAAATCTAAAGACAATCACATGAATATTAGGCACCCCAGCTTATTTCATCTGATGATAAGCAAACATCCAGATGCTAACCTAACCTAACCTAACCTAACCTAACCTAACCTAACCTAACCTAACCTAACCCAACCCAACCCAACCCAACCTAATCTAACCCAATTCCAACCTAACCTAACCCCCAAGGTAACGTTAGGTGAAATAAGCTATCCCCCACAGCTAATCTTCACGTGATGATCCTTCAAAGAAAATCAACAACCGATGCGGCAAACTCCTTCAGATAACAAAAGTAAGTGTGTGTGTGTGTGTGTGTGTGTGTTACCTGCTCGGTATATCATTTACCAACAAGAATCTGAAGAAAAAAACTTACATGGAGACTTGATCCTTTGTAAACAACGTACCAGGAATTGTGTTTCATGTGTGGTAGGAGGCGAGGGTGGGGGGATACAGGAGGAGACAGAGATAAGGAGGGAGAGATAGAGATAAGGGAGGGAGAGAGAGGGATAAGGAGGAGAGAGAGAGATAAGGGAGGAGAGATAGAGATAAGGGAGGAGAGATAGAGATAAGGGAGGAGAGATAGAGATAAGGAGGAGAGATAGAGATAAGGGAGGGGAGAGATAGAGATAAGGGGAGGGAGAGATAGAGATAAGGGAGGGAGAGATAGAGATAAGGGAGGGAGAGAGAGAGAGATAAAGGAGGGAGAGATAGAGATAAAGGGAGGGAGAGATAGAGATAAGGGAGGAGATAGAGATAAGGGAGGAGAGATAGAGATAAGGGAGGAGAGATAGAGATAAGGGAGGAGAGATAGAGATAAGGGAGGAGAGATAGAGATAAAGGAGGAGAGATAGAGATAAAGGAGGGAGATAGAGATAGGAGAGGAGAGATAGAGATAAGGGAGGGAGAGATAGAGATAAGGGAGGAGAGATAGAGATAAAGGAGAGAGATAGAGATAAGGAGGAGAGAGAGAGATAAGGGAGGGAAAGATAGAAATAGGGAGGGGAGAGAGAGAGAGATAAAGGAGGGAGAGATAGAGATAAGGAAGGAGAGATAGATAAAGGAGGGAGATAGAGATAAAGGAGGGAGAGATAGAGATAAGGGAGGGAGAGAGAGAGATAAGGGAGGAGAGATAGAGATAAGGAGGGAGAGAGAGAGAGATAAGGAGGGAGAGATAGAGATAAAGGAGGGAGAGAGATAAGGAGGAGAGAGAGATAAGGGAGGGAGAGATAGAAATAGGGGAGGGAGAGAGAGAGATAAAGGAGGGAGAGATAGAGATAAGGAAGGAGATAGAGATAAAGGAGGAGAGATAGAGATAAAGGAGGAGAGATAGAGATAAGGGAGGGAGAGATAGAGATAAGGGAGGGAGAGATAGAAATAAGGCAGGGAGGGGTGTTAAAAGATGTGGAATTAGTAGGGAAAAGAAGAAAGGGATGAAGAGGAGAAAATATGGAAGGGGGGAATGATGAGATTTGGAAGTACGGATGGAGAAAGAGAAGGGGGAGGAGGAGGAGGAGGAAGAGAAGGAAAAGAGATGAAAATATGAATGGAGAAGACAGAAAGAGGAAGAGGAGGATTAGGAGAGGTGAATAGAGGGATAGAAATGATAGAAAGATGGTGGAAAGAAAAAAGGATAAAGGAAAGGATAAGGAGATAAGGGGAGAGAAGACGCAGAGAGAGACGTAGAGGGAGCAGGAAGAAGGGACAGAGAAGTAAGATAAAAAAGGAGAAGAAGACGAGGAAAGGAGGAGAGGAAGGGCAAACAAAAAACAAAAGAGAGAAGGGGAAGTAAAGCAGAAGAGAAAGGAGGTAAGGAAGAGAAAGAGAGGATTAACTAAGTGTCGTGAAAGTAGAAGGAGAGAAGATAATGGAAGAGACATAATTATGAAAGACGAAATAATAAATGAAGACAAAGAAGAAAAAGAGAATGAGTGAGAAATTACAGAAATTAATCCTTGTTTTCACTAATCCTCATTCTGGCTAATCCTAGAACTAATCCTTGTTTTCACTAACTAATCCTAGCTTTTCATAAATCGCAAAAAGCTAATCACCGTTCAAGCTAATCCAAAAACTGATCCTCGTTCTCAATAATCGCATACCTAATCTACAGTCCCACCCAGTTTACAGTTTACAGTCCCACCCAGTTTACAGTCCCACCAGTTTACAGTTTACAGTCCCACCCAGTTTACAGTCCCACCAGTTTACAGTCCCACCCAGTTTACAGTTTAATCCAACCAGTTTACAATTTACAGTCCACCCAGTTTACAGTTTACAGTCCCACCCAGTTTGTTTACAGTCCCACACAGTATAAGTTTACAGTCACAGTTTAGAGTTAAACACCAGTTTACAGTTAACAGTCCACCAGTTTTCAGTTTTGGTCAGTTTAGCTCACAGTCCCACCAGTTTACATGTCACCCAGTTTACAGTTACAGTCACCCAGTTTACAGTTACAGTCCCACCAGTTTAAGGTTACAGTCCCACCAGTTTAGTTTCATCACCCAGTTTACAGTTAACAGTCCCACAGTTTACAATTAACAGTCCCACCCAGTTTTCAGTTTACAGTCCACCCAGTTTACAGTTCACAGTCCCACCAGTTTACAGTTTACAGTCCCACCCAGTTTACAGTCCCACCCAGTTTACAGTCCCACCCAGTTTACAGTTTACAGTCCAACCCAGTTTACAATTTACAGTCCCACCCAGTTACAGCTTACAGTCCCACCCAGTTTACAGTTTACAGTCCCACGTATACAGTTTACAGTCCCACCCAGTTTAGAGTCTAAGTCCACCGTTTACAGTTAACAGTCCCACCAGTTTTCAGTTTACAGTCCCACCCAGTTTAAAGCTCACAGTCCCACCCAGTTTACAGTTTACAGTCCCACCAGTTACAGTTAACAGCACCGCTTACAGTTACAGTCCCACCCAGTTTACAGTTTACAGTCCCACCCAGTTTACAGTTTACAGTCCCACCCAGTTTACAGTTAACAGTCCCACCCAGTTTACAGTTAACAGTCCCACCCAGTTTTCAGTTTACAGTCCCCACTCAGACAGTCCCACCCAGTTTACAGTTTACAGTCCCACCCAGTTTACAGTTAACAGTCCCACCCAGTTTACAGTTCACAGTCCCACCCAGTTTACAGTTTACAGTCCCACCCACTTTACAGTTTACAGTCCCACCCTAGTTTACAGTTTACAGTCCCACCCAGTTTACAGTTAACAGTCCCACCCGGTTTACAGTTTACAGTCCCACCCAGTTTACAGTCCCACCCAGTTTACAGTTAACAGTCCCACCCAGTTTACAGTTCACAGTCCCACCAGTTTACAGTTTACAGTCCCACCCAGTTTACAGTTAAATAGTCCCACCCAGTTTACAGTTTACAGTCCCACCCAGTTTACAGTTTACAGTCCCACCCAGTTTAGTCCCACCAGTTTACAGTTTACAGTCCCACCCAGTTTATAGTCCCACCAGTTTACAGTTAACAGTCCCACAGTTTACAGTTCATAGTCCCACCCAGTTTACAGTTTACAGTCCCACCCAGTTTACAGTTTACAGTCCCACCCAGTTTACAGTCCCACCCAGTTTACAGTTTACAGTCCCACCCAGTTTACAGTTTACAGTCCCACCCAGTTTACAGTTTACAGTCCCACCCAGTTTACAGTCCCACCCAGTTTACAGTTTCGTCCCCTTACAGTTTACAGTCCCACCCAGTTTACAGTTCACAGTCCCACCCAGTTTACAGTTTACGTCCACCCAGTTTACGTTATAGTCCCCACAGTTCACAGTCCCACCCACTTTACAGTTTACAGTCCCACCCAGTTCAGTCCCACCCAGTTTACAGTTTACAGTCCCACCCAGTTCACAGTCCCACCAGTTTACAGTTTACAGTCCCACCCACTTTACAGTTTACAGTCCCACCCAGTTTACAGTTATAGTCCCACCTAGTTTACAGTTACAGTCCCACCCAGTTTACGTTAATCCCACCCAGTTTGTTTACAGTCCCACCCAGTTTACAGTTCACAGTCCCACCAGTTTACAGTTTACAGTCCCACCCAGTTTACAGTTCACAGTCCCACCTCAGTTTACAGTCCCACCAGTTTACAGTTCACAGTCCCACCCAGTTTACAGTTTACAGTCCCACCCAATTCATATTTTACAGTCCCACCCAGTAGATTACAGTTTACAGTCCACCAGTTTACAGTTCACAGTCCCACTCAGTTTACATGTCCCACCCAGTTCACAGTCCCACCCAGTTTACAGTTAGCAGTCCCACCCAGTTTACAGTCCACAGTCCAACCCAGTTTACAGTTAACAGTCCCACCCAGTTCACAGTCCCACCCAGTTCACAGTCCCACCCAGTTTACAGTTAACAGTCCCACCCAGTTTACAGTTCACAGTCCCACCCAGTTTGCAGTCTCACCTAGTTTACAGTTCACAGTCCCACCCAGTTCACAGTCCCACCCAGTTCACAGTCCCACCCAGTTCACAGTCCCACCCAGTTTACAGTTTACAGTCCCACCCAGTTTAAGTTCATAGTCCCACCCAGTTTACAGTTCACAGGTCCACCCAGTTTACAGTTAACAGTCCCACCCAGTTTACAGTTCACAGTCCCACCCAGTTTACAGTTCACAGTCCCACCCAGTTTACAATTAACAGTCCCACCCAGTTTTCAGTTCACAGTCACACCCAGTTTTCAGTTCACAGTCTCACTTAGTTCACAGTTGACAGTCTCACCCAGTTTACAGTCCCACCCAGTTTTCAGTTCACAGTCTCACTTAGTTCACAGTTGACAGTCCCACCCAGTTTACAGTTCACAGTCGCACCCAGTTCACAGTCACACCCAGTTTACAGTTCACAGTCACACCCAGTTTACAGTCCTTCCCAGTTTACTGTTCACAACCCCAAGCCAGTTCGTATTAGACCTCCGTACCTGGAATAATATTACTTAACTTATTGCAGAGAAATTAAATTAGTTTTATTACGTTACAGAACTAAAATTACACTATTATTAAATTACGACATTCTGAACTATATTTTGTACTATATTTCTTTTTAATTATATTTTTATTTTTAGTATTTTTTTTAGGGTGGTTATACTTTCTGATGCAGAGAGAGAGAGAGAGAGAGAGAGAGAGAGAGAGAGAGAGAGAGAGAGAGAGAGAGAGATACACAGGTAGAAATCAATTTATAACAAACGTAACGGAAAGAAAGAAACATAATTAACCTGATAAAACAGCAACATAAGATTTTATTTTGTGTAAATGTTCCAATAAAAAAATAACTATTGTAAACAGAAGAAAAATTAATGGATGATTTTTTCCTGAATTCACATAAAATTATTTAACTACCATAACCCGACTCGACCCGACTCGACCCGACCCGACCTGATGTGAATCGACCAAACATAGTCCAGTCTAACTCAACCCAAACTGACTTAATCCGTCCTAATCTGACCCGACTCGTCCTAACCTATCGTAATCCAAGTTAAATCAATTCAAGTCAACCTAATATAATCAAGTCCATCTTAACCTAAGACACAATTGTTAATGAGTCAAGTATTTTTCCAAATTCCAGAGATACCTCACTCACCATCGCTGTCCCCTTGATTCTTCTTCCCTCCTTTTTTCTTCTCTCTCATTCCCCCTTTCACCCCCTCCTCCCAGTCCTCTCCCTTTACCTCCGTCACCCATCCCCTCCTTCCCTCCCCCTCTCCACTTAGCCTCACTTGCTAATTCCCGTAAAAGCCAAGAGAAAGGAATTCATTCTCTGAGTTGACATTCCATTTACTCTCAATAAGAAACATCAACAGACAGTCGACACACACACACGAAAAATCACCGCAAACTTCAAAGGGCTTTTTTTTTCTCAACTAAATGTATATAAAAAGCAACTGGGTTTTTTAAGGGGTGGTGTGTACAGCGGCGGTCATTGGTCTGCTGTAGAGAGAGAGAGAGAGAGAGAGAGAGAGAGAGAGAGAGAGAGAGAGAGAAGGGGGGGGGGGCAGTCAGTGATGGTCAGCACGTTATTGACGGTTTAATGATAGGGACATCAGTCGTAAGTGACGAATGTAATGCCCTTCGCCCCATTCCTCCTCCTCCTCCTTCTCCTCCTCTTCCCCCTCCTTCATTTCCTCCCATCCCTCCCCATTTCCTCACATTCCATCATCTTCCTCACCCCTCATCTTTTCCTTCTCTTCCCCTTTCTCCCCTCCTTTCTTTCTTCCTCCCATCTTCCTCCCCTTCCCATCTTCCTCCCCTTCCACCTCTTTATCCCCTTCCCCTATTCCTCTTCTCCCCCTATTCCTCTCCGCCACCTTGTTATGTCCTATACATGGAAGAGTAAATAGGGAAGGATGTAAAATAAACAAGAGAATGGAGGAGAGAGGGAGGAGGAGGAGGAGGAGGAGGAGGAGGAGGAGGTCATAACAATTTTAATAATGAGTTACTTAATGCACAAAGGCAGAATGTACCATACAGAAAACTCAGATCAAATAACAATGACCCCAAATGGATAAACAATTATTTAAAGAATATTATTGGACAAAGGAAGGCTATAGGTAGGAGAATAAATCATGGTGAAGTTTACCTCCGAGATTATTATAAAGTATTGGCCGGTAGGGTTAAGACCGAGATAAGAAAAGCAAAGAACAAATAGACTGAAGGTAGCAAGGGAGGCTAAGTTAAACCTCAAGGGATTCTATCAAATATATCAAAATAAAACTCGAGAAAAGATTGGACTAATACAGTCAGATACCGGCGAGCTAACTGATAACGACTGAGAAATGAGCAATAATCTGAACAGTGACGAAAATAGATTAAGCGAGATAGTAGTGACTAGTAAGGATGTTCATAAGCTAAAAAACAAACTAAAGCCTAATAAGTCACCAGGTCCCAATGATATATTTGCCAGAGTATTAAAGGGGTGCAAGGAAGAGCTTAGTATGCCTTTTTGCAAATTTTTTACTATGTCATTAAAAACAGGTGTAGTACCAAGATCCTGGAGGATAGCGAATGTGATACCGATTTTCAAAAAGGGAGATAGATCACTATCTTCTAACTACCGTCCAATAAGTTTAACATTAATTGTAGACAAATTACTGGAAGCAATAATTTCAAACTCAATTCGAAATTATCTCGAGAAAAACAAAAAGTTCAACGATTCTAAGCCTGGCTTCACAAGTGAGGCGTTCATGTTTGACAAATCGAGTACCATTCTTTTCAACTGTTTTCAAATCAGTGGATGACGGGCACGATTTTGATGTGGCTTACCTCGACTTTAGCAAAGCCTTCGACAGGGTCCCCCACGAAAGACTGATACGTAAAGTACTGTAGAGGCTCATGGAATTGGAGATGGTCCAATCTGGATTAGGCCGTGGTTACAGGACAGGAAACAGAGAGTCAGCATTAATGGCACCAAATCCGATTGGAGTATTTGGTAACGTCACTAGTGGAGTACCTCAAGGGTCAGTACTTGTAACATTAAAGTTTATCAAATACATAAACGACATAGACATAGGCGTAGACAGCAACAAAAGTAAATTTGCTGACGACACTAAAATAGGGCGTTTAATCAAATATCACAAGGACTCCGCAAAATTACTGGAAGAGCTAAAAAAAAAGTTCTCGTGGGCAGAAAATGACAGATGAAATTTAATGTGGACAATGGACAAATGTAAAATACGCCTAGAAGATGTAAACAGAGAAACCAGATATCAGATGAACAACGTTGATATAGAGAAATCCGACTGTGAGAAAGATTTTGGGGTACAAATAAGTAAGAATTTTAAACCTAGACAGCAATGTGTATTTGCTCGAAACAAGGCTAACAAAGTACTTAGGTTCATACAAAGGCGTGTTTGTTACAAGACTAGCGAGGTCATCCTCAAACTATATCTTGCACTTGTGAGACCTCACTTAGATTACGTGGTTTTGCTTTGGTCACCGTACTAGTATAACAATTATGGGCGTAGTAATGGTATGATAATTATGGGCGTAGTAATGGTATAATAATCATGGGTGTAGTAATGGTATGATAATTATGGGTGTAGTAATGGTATAATAATCATGGGTGTAGTGATGGTATAATAATCATGGGTATAGTAATGGTATAATAATCATGGGTATAGTAATGGTATAATAATCATGGGTGTATAATCATGGGTGTAGATAAAGATAAAACATCCTATATCCAGTTACAGGGAAGCCGGATGTATGTGAAAACAAGATTTTTTTTTTACAGGGAATAGACCACCCGGGCACAGGCCATCGACCCACAGCGGAGCCTTGGGGGGGATAAGAGTACAAAAATAAATAAAATAGAAAAGAAAAAGATTACATTAATCTACACCACGAAGATGCCGGAAAACCAGTTGTTTAAAGTGAGACAGATTGTATAAGTATGGAAACACAGGAGAAGGCAGAGCGTTCTATATTTTGGCTGTGTGAGGAAAGAAGGATATACTATAACGGGTTATTCAAGTGTGACCGACATCCACAGAGAAAAGGTGGGCACCACGGGCAAGACGAGTGTTACGAACCCACGGTCTTTCCGGCTGTACACAGGATCCCAAATCCACCGAACATTGCCCGTTAAAGTACCTGTAAAAGAGAGAGAGAGTGAAGCAACATTGCGGAGAAGAGAAAGCTTGAAGAGAGATTTTCAACTAAAGGAAGAGAGTTAATAAGACGAAATGCCTTTGATTCCACCCTATCTAACAGTTGGGCAGAAGAAGAGCCACCCCAGATATGAGAGCAGTACTCCAAGTTAGGACTAATGAATCCCTTATATACTTGAAGCAACTGCTCAGGAGTGAAGTAGCTACGGCATCTATACAGCATTCCCAGCTGTTAAACCCACAACTATAACAAAGATTTCAAATAAACACAACAACAACAAAATTACATTAGCAGAGATTAATTCAGGTTAGGTTAGATTAAGTTAGGTTAGGTTAGGTTTCGGTTCGGTTAAATTAGATTAGATTAGGTTAGGTTAGGTTATGTTAGGTTAGGTTAGGTTTACGGAACAAATGGTTGGGCAAGACAGTTGACCTTAGTTACACTTCAGTCCACATGTCTTATAACCTGACTTTATATAACAATATTAAAGTAAATAATTATCAAACAATATCATATGTACAACAGAAAAGCTTAAATTATATACATAAAACTAAACCAATAACACGTGTACTATGTCACGAGGAGCTGTGTTATTAGGGAGTGAGAGTAAAGAGCAATCGCTGACATATCTACATTATTTTACCAACAGTCATCAAACAGAAGATTAAAACATTACCCAAACCTAGAGTATGAGGAACTACCTAAAAAAAAAAGAGAAAAAAAATCATAAATATAAGAGGTAGGAAGCGATGGTGTGACTAAAAAAAAAATGCATCTGTCAGATTTTGAGGTCAGGATCAAAGCTTGTAAGTCACCCCTGTAAAGAAATGGAAAATGGGGCAAGAAATGTGAGACAGCAAAAATAGAGGAAAAAATACAAAACACATATAGGAAGAAGTAAAACGAGGGAGAGAGAGATGAACAAGAGAGGAGAGAAGGAAGAATGGAGACAGAGACTGGGATTACAGAGGAGGGGTAGAGAGGGGAGAAGAAGGAAAGGGAAGAGAAGAGAAAGGATAGAGACAGATATCTGGATCATGGGAATGGGAAAGAGACGGGAGAAGAGAGGGGACATGAACACAGGGGTGAGGAAGAAAAGAGAAACAAGGAGAGAGGGAAAAAGAGAAAAGGAGAGGAAGGAGGGGGAGAGAGGTAAAGAAAGAGAAGGAGAGGAGAGTTACTTTAGCTGAACATCAGAATGTGAAAAAGTCAAATTAACTGTACAAAAGATTTTATTCATTAAAACTGTGTGTGTGTGTGTGTGTGTGTTGTAGTTGATAGTGGGGTGGGGTAAACATAAGCGGCCCCCCCCCCTCTTGAGTCTCAGACGGGCTACTAATACCCCATATAAACTTCCTTATCTGTATTAGGGAGGAATAGAAGGAGGAGGAGGAATAGGAGGAGGAGGAGGAGGAGTCGAGTGAGGAAGAGGAGGAGTTGAGGGAGGAGGAGGAGTCGAGGGAGGAGGAAGAAGAGAAGAAAGTGTTAGAGGAGTCGAGGGAGGAGGAGGAGGCGAGAGAGGGGGAGTAGAGGGAAGCGGAGGAGGAGTTTTTTAGTTTAACAAATTTAATGATAAAGCCTGGAGTACAGTTTGCCTATTCCGAGTAATTCAGTCAGGTCTTGACACTTCTCACTGCCACGCAGGACAGAGGTTCATACACAAAGAAATACATCGTATTCATTGACAGCATACACACACACACACACACACACACACACACACACACACACACACATATATATATATATATATATATATATATATATATATATATATATATATATATATATATATATATATATATATATATATATATATATATATATACATAGATCAGATTCATGTGGGTAATGTCACAGTTCATTCCCACGCAGGACAGAGGTTCGTACATAAAGAATACATCATATTCATTGACAGTACATATTGGTCAGAGTCAGATTAGATTGCCCCGGAGGGGGCTAGTTTATTGGGCACCCCCTTACATCCTGTGCAAGGTGAAGCGCAGAAGCATTTACAGTGCCCATCTGGGAAGCAAGCCGAGTTCAAGCTTGCCTTTTATGATCATGCATTATGGCGTAAAGAGCCTGAAGGGTCATGAGTTTTGTCAGCAAGTTACATAAAGTGACAGAATGACGAGTGTGCGGGGGGAAATATCCCGGTACAATTTATCTGTTTATGGCAAAGCGTGACAGGTCCCTAATAATGTCAAGTGCCAGGTCATAGCCACAGGCATTGACAGTATTGAGGGACATACCTTTTAGTGTGATTGTGATGGCGTGTACGTCGGTAGTGTCGGCTTCAAGGGGGACGTCGAGAGGTTGGTAGGGGACGTCCTTCTTGGCGTAGATACGTAGTCCACTAGCATGTCCGCATGGTGGTCAATTGATGTGGAGAACTGGAGTGGATGGGCCCCAGGTGCCGGCACGCCGGCGGGGGGAGGACAGGGGGTCCCCGGCCCCCTCGGTGTCCTCGGGTCCATGAGCGTGCGTGGGTGGATGGGAGGAGCCGGGGCAGGCTCTGTCTGGACGGTGGCAGGCTCGGTGTGGACGCCGGCAATGGTGCCAGGCGGCAGTGGAGTAGGCCATGAGCATGAGGGGCACACAGGGGGGCTACCAGGTTGTGTCAGACCAGAAGAGGGGGGTGACTGGGTAGCAGCGGGAGGTAGGGGGTAGTCTGTGTAGGTTGGAGATGGCGGTACAGAGTGTATCAAAGAGTCTTTCAATACGGTTGGTAAATTCGTGTAAGAGGGATATGATCTGTGTCGTGTCACCGGAAGGGAAGTCGTGGGGGGGGGCACTGGTGGGGGCACAAGGCCTGACAGCGTCAGTGTAGAGGAGACGGAGAGGAGGCCCAGTTGTAGTTGAGTGAGGAGACGGCCGGGACTGCTGTGTTGCAGCCAGGTGGGGCCAGGCGGGGGCAGGTGTTGTTGAAGAAGGTTCGGTAGGCTGGGGGAGAGGGCGAGATGGACGCAGCCTTCGGGGAGGCTTTTCTCCTGGGACAGACGGACGTTTGGGGCATTGTCGTGAGTCAGCATTGTACCAGTCACCACAATTACAACACCTGGGGTCAACAACATAGGCCACACCACCCCCATTAAGGTGGTCTTCGATTTTTTGGGCACAGACTGAGGAGTCATGGTTACGTGAACAGAAGCGACATCTGGGATGATCAAGTCGGCAGCAGGCGGTGTAGGTGTGATCCCACAAAAAGCAGGCCTGGGTTGATATGGTTCAGCATAAAGTGGAGGGAGGACTGGGTGGGCATCAACAGTGGTTGGGCACTCCCTCCCCTTCCATTTAACTATGACAGCTGCTTGTGGGGTCTTCCCTCGGTAGTGTCGACATGTACTGAGTATACGTGGATTAAAGTCATGATCATCTTCGACTTCAGCGTATAAGGGGAATTGTTTAACTAGGATGTGGCAGCATTATTCTGCGTCAACAGGTGGAGGCAAGAGGACGACCCCGTCATATCCAACAGTACTGAGCATTTCATAGACCTCGGGTGTCTGACATTTGATAAAGTTACGGTTCTTACCTTTTCGGAATTGAATGGTGAGACCGTGTTGCCTCCAATACTTTGTTGTCCAATTAAACCGGTCCTCAACGGTTTTCAGTGAGTCCTTGGGAAAATGTTGGGGAGATGGATAGGTGGATGAGAGAAATAGAGGTGGAAGAAGAAAACAAGAAGAGGATTAGGAATTAGAGTAGGGGAAGATGAGGAGGTGGAGGAGAGAGGAAGAGGAGAAGAAAAGGAGGTGGAAGAGAGGAGAGTCGAGAGTCACGTCATCACTTATGTCTCATACTAAGACTTAATACTAAGGCTCAAAGAAGAAGAGAAGAGAAGAGAAGAGAAGAGAAGAGAAGAGAAGAGAAGAGAAGAGAAGAGAAGAGAAGTTAATGGTTAATAAATTTACTGACAAAGCTTGGAGTACAGTTTGCCTATTCTGAGTAATTCAGTCAGGTCTTGACACTGAGGGTGGTATCACTTCTCACTGCCATGCAGGATAGAGGTTCATACACAAATAAATAGATCATATTCATTAACAGTATAAATAGCTCAGAGCTATGTGGGTGATATCACTTCTCACTGTCACGCAGGACAGTAGTTCATATACAGTAGAAGTCTATTCTGTTTGAGGACTAATCAGTGTGGGCTAGCAAATTTTGGAAAACAGCAAGAAATGTCCTCAAGCACTCCTGATTCAATGTAATAATTACAAAGTTCATGATACAATAAGCCAGGTGGCCTGAAGTTTTTGACAGTGTCACATTCAATAATATAGTGTTCAAGTGTATGCTTTAAAGGTTTATTACAAAGTTTACATGCTGAGTGTTCCGGTATGGGTACAGCGTTACTAACTTGCCAGATGTGTCTGTATCCTAGCCTAATTCTGGCCAAGAATTAGGCTAGGATATGGGATAAAAGAAGAGAAGAGGAGGCGGAGAAAGAAAGAGAAAAGAGATAAAGAACTGAACAGAACAAGTGGAAAACAGAAACAAGAGGAGGAATAAAGAGAAAAGGAGAAGAAAAGAGAGAAAATGAGAAGAAAATAGGAGAAGGGAGAAGAGAGAAAAGGAGAAAGAAGAGAGGGGACAAGAGAGAAGAGGAGAGGAGAGAGGAAAAGAGGACATCATCTCGGAAACAAACAATGACCCCAAATGGAAAAATATTTATTTCAAGAATATTATTGGACAAAGGACAAAGTATCGGCCAGTAGGGTAAAGACAGAGATAATAAAATCAGAGAAATAGTGAATCGAAGGTAGCAAGAGAGACGAACTTAAACCCTAAGGGATTCTTCCAATTGTATCAAACTAACACACCAGACAAGATTGGACCAATACAGTCAGTTACCGGCGAGCTAACAGATATTTTCCAACAGTTTTCACAGCCGAAAATTTAAACATGATACCCGAGGCACCGACTTACCTTCAGAGATAGTGAAGAAAATAGATTAAGCAAAATAGTAGTGACTATAAAAAACGATGTTAATAAACAAATAGACAAGCTAAAGCCTAATAAGTCTCCAGGTCCCGATGGGATATTTTCCAGAGTATTAAAGGAATGTAAGGAAGAGCTTAGTATGGCCTTAGCAAATTTGTTTAACATGCCATTAAAAACGGGTGTTCTCCCAGAATCCTGGAGGATAGCGAATGTGATACCGATTTTCAAAAAGGGAGATAGATCACTATCCTCTAACTACTGTCAAATCAGTTTAACATTAACTGTAGGCAAATTGATGGAAGCAATAATATAAAACTCAGTTCGAAATCACCTCGAGAAACACAGATTAATCAATGATTCCCAGCATGGTATCACAAGTGGGCGTTTATGTCTGACAAATCTATTATCATTCTTTTCAACTGTTTTCGAATCAGTGGACGATAGACACAATTATGATGTGGCTTACCTCGACTTTAGCAAAGCCAACGACAGGGTCTCCCACGAAAGACTATTATTAATGGTACAAAATCCGATTGAAATATCGTCACGAGTGAAGTGCCCCAAGGCTCAGTACTTGGGCCATTACTAGTTATCATATACATAAACGACATAGACATTGGCATAGACAGCAACATAA
The DNA here is from genome assembly GCF_018991925.1 of Homarus americanus. Lineage (NCBI taxonomy): Eukaryota > Metazoa > Arthropoda > Malacostraca > Decapoda > Nephropidae > Homarus > Homarus americanus. The sequence continues at coordinate 13,370,154 of NW_024721079.1, read as the reverse complement.
GTAAATTTGTTGACGACACTAATATAGGGTGTGTCATTAAATCGGATGAAGACTCTGCAAAACACCAGAAAGATGTAAAAAAAAAATGCATGGTGTGAAAAATGACAGATGAAATTTAATGTGGGCAAATGTAAAGTACTTAGCCCAGGAGATGTAAACAGAGAAACCAGATGACAGATGAACAGCGTTCTTATAGAGAAATCCGACTGTGAAAAATATTTAGGGATAATTCTAAGTAGGAATCTTAATTTAAACCAAGACAACAGTGCGTGTTTCCTCGAAACAAGGCTAACAAAATACTTGGATTCAATCAAAGGAGTGTTAGTTAAAAGACCAGCAAGATTATCCTAAAACTATATCTTGCGCTTGTGAGACCTCACTTGGATTATGCAATTCAATTTTGGTCACCGTATTACAGAATGGATATCAAATCCATAGAAAGCATTCGGAGGAGGATGACAAGACTAATCCCGGACACTGGGAACCTTGAGTACAGAGACAGGTTAAAACATCTGAATTTTCACTCCCCTGAGAGAAGTAGAGTGAGGGGCAATATGATCGAGGTGCATAAATGGAAGTCAGGGTTAAACTAAGGTGATATAACAAAAGTACTCAAGCTATCCAACCAGGAGCAAACTCGTAGCAATGGTTTTAAATTACACAAATTTAGATTTAGGCGCGAGATAGGTAAACACTGGATTGGAAATAGAGTAGTGGATGAGTGGAACAAGTTACCGAACATCATCATTAACTCGAACACGCTGGGTAGCTTCAAACATAGGTTGGACGGATACTATGAGCGATAGGGGTCGGGTGTAAACGGGGCTACCCAGTATGGGCCAATAGGTCCGCTGCAGTTTCCTCCATTCTTTTGTTCTTATCAACGTGAGGAGGTCAGCTTTGACTTCATTGACCTCACTACCTCACCTGACCTGGAGGAGGATGAGGATGTAGGAAGAGATATTGGTGGAGGATGAAAAGGTGATAGAGAAGGAGAGGATAGTGACGGTGGTGATGGAGGAGGAGAGGGTAGTGATGGTGATGGAGGAGGAGGAGAAGGTAGTGATGGTGATGGAGGAGGAAAGCCGAGTAGTGGTGGTAAAGATGATCGAGGAGAGGAGAGTAGTGGTGGTGATGGAGGATAAGATAGTGGTGGTGGACAGGCTAGTAGTAGTGGTGGAGCAGGAGAGAGTAGTAATGCTGTAGGAACAGTGGTAGTGGTAGATAAGGAAGGGGAATGGGGGGTTATGGTAGATAAGGAGGCGGGAGTGGGTAGGTTAGGTAGGTAGGGGTGCGAGTCGACGGGAATACCGAGAATAATAACTAAGGCGACCAGATGATATATAAACGTAGGGTGAGGGGACTCTCTCTCTCTCTCTCTCTCTCTCTCTCTCTCTCTCTCTCTCATAAAAGCGGTTTAGCTTACTGTGTCACTATACACCTAAAAAACAGTGTCTTATCAACGTTAATCTCCTGAAATTAAAAAGTTACCTCCCCATCTTCACCCAACTTCCTCCCCAGCATCTCAAGCAAGCACTGACTCTAACTCCCCAACGTCCTCTCCCCATGCAAGCAAGCGTTGGGGTGGCGCCGTATGCTTTGAAGCAGTAATCTCCCCCAAACCCAACCTCACCCACCCCCACCTTTTACCTATCACCTCCTCAAGCAAGCAGGTAAGAGGTAGAAAGGGAGTATTTTCAAGCAGGAGTCTGGTGTTTAATACCCCTCACTCCACGTTGTTTCTAAATGCTTGGAGACTCTACCGTTCGACACGTTTTGTACACTTGTGAACTTAACACTAAGTTACTGCCTAATACTCTCTCTCTCTCTCTCTCTCTCTCTCTCTCTCTCTCTCTCTCTCTCTCTCTCTCTCTCTCTCTCTCATGCTGCTCGAGTGTCAAGATGGTCATTCTTTTGCAACAATAGTCGTGTCTCTGTCTTAGATGATGGTGTTGTTCTATCTCTTTGACACACACACACAGTATCTCTCTTTCTCGATACCAACACACACACACACGTACACTCTCTCTCTCTCTCTCTCTCTCTCTCTCTCTCTCTCTCTCTCTCTCTCTCTCTCTCTCTCTCTCTCTCTCTCTCTCTCGCCTTGCCCTTTCATCAGGAGGAAGGAGGGAGGGTCGCTTCAATATACACGCTGAATGAACCAGAACGATTTTTACTGCCCCGGAGTTAATGGAAGGCATTAAATACGGGTTACTGTAAGTCATCCTCGACCAGCAACACTGAGTCACCCTCGACCACCTTTACTGAGTCACCCTGGACCATCAACACTGAGTAACCGTCACCCTACTATATTGAGTCACCCTCGACCAGCTATACTGAGTCACCCTCGACCAGCTATACTGAGTCACCCTCGACCACCTATACTGAGTCCCCTCGACATACTATATTGAGTCACCCTCGACCACCTATACTGAGTCACCTCGACCACCTATACTGAGTCACCCTCGACCAGCTATATTGAGTCACCTCAACCTACTCTACTGATTCACCTCGACCAGCTATGCTGAGTCAACCTCGACCACCTTTACTGAATCACCCCATCAACACTGAGTAACCGTCACCCTACTATATTGAGTCACCTCGACCAGCTATACTGAGTCACCCTCGACCAGCTATACTGAGTCACCCCGACCAGCAACACTGAGTCACCTCGACCAGCAACACTGAGTCACCCAGACTAGCAACACTGAGTCACCCTCGACCAGCAACACTGAGTCACCTCGACCAGCTATACTGAGTCACCCTCGACCAGCTATACTTAGTCACCTCGATCACCTATACTGAGTCACCGTCACACTACTATATTGAGTCACCCTCGACCAGCTATACTGAGTCACCCTCGACCAGCTATATTGAGTCACCCTCGTCCTACTATAACTGAGTCACCTTCGACCAGCTATATTGAGTCCCCTCGACCTACTATACTGAGTCACCCTCGACCAGCTATATTGAGTCCCCTCGACCTACTATACTGAGTCACCCTCGACCAGCTATACTGAGTCACCCTCAGACCAGCTATATTGAGTCACCCCGTCCTACTATACTGAGTCACCTTCGACCAGCTATATTGAGTCCCCTCGACCTACTATACTGAGTCACCTCGACCAGCTTGAGTCCCCTCGACCTACTATACTGAGTCACCCTCGACCAGCTATATTGAGTTACCCTCGACCTACTATGCTGATTCACCCTCGACCATCTACACTGAGTCACCGTCATCCTACTATATTGAGTCACCCTCGACCTACTATACTGAGTCACTGAGTCACCCTCGACCACCTTTACTGAGTTATCCTGGAACAGCTATATTGAGTCAACCGTCGACCACCTATACTGAGTCAGCCTGGAACAGCTATACTGAGTCACCCTCAACCTACTACATTGAGTCCCCCTCGACCAGCTATAATGAGTTACCCTCGACCAGCTATTCTGAGTCAACCTCGACCAGCTACACTGAGTCACCGTCGACCAGCTATACTGAGTCACCCTCGACTAGTTATACTGAGTCACCCTTAACCACCTTTATTGAGTCAACCTAGAACAGCTATACTGTGGCACCCTCGACCAGCTACACTGAGTAAACCTCGACCAGTTATACTGAGTCAACCTAGAACAGCTATGCAGTACTGAGTCACCTTCGACTCCTTATACTGAGTCAACCTGGAAAAGCTACACTGAGTCACCCTCGACCACCTGTGCTGAGTCACCCTCGACCTACTATATTGAGTCACCCTCCACCAGCTGTTCTGAGTCACCCTCGACCTACTGTACTGAGTCACTCTCGACCACCTGCGCTGAGTCACCCTCGACCTACTATATTGAGTCACCCTCGACCTACTGTACTGAGTCACTCTCGACCTATACTGAGTCACCCTCGACCAGCTATACAGAGTTTACCTGGAACAGCTATACTGAATCACCGTCGACCTACTGTATTGACTCACCCTCGACCACCTACACTGAGTCACTTTCTACTCGTTAATCCCTGCTGAGAAATTTAAAGAAATCACAAACTCACAAACTAAATCCACTCACTCACTCACTCACTTTCGTTGCCTTTGTTTACTTCTTTTTAAAGTGAGTTTTTGCCATCGCACATTATACGAACACCCATTATTTTAAAAACCTATTATTCTGGAAACCCATTTTTACAACCAAAATTTTTATCTATACAAATATTTTTTCCCAAAATTTCAGTTTCTTCATCATTGCCACTACCTGGAGAGCCTCACATTAATACTAAATGTATACGATGACTTCCCTACCCCCCCCCGCCTCCCATTGCTACGTAACAAATTAACAACAAGGTGTGTCAAGTTTAAGGTCTCTACTGCTTCAGTTTTGGTGCTATGCTGGAACAGACAGACAGACACCTCCATTTATCATTAATATTATTATAGATACGTGGCCCACCATTTCCTTAAGCCCTTGATATGATATGAGCAGGTAGAGAGCCTCGCCCACCACCTTGGGCTCCTCGGGCGGGTTATCTTATTAGTGCAGGTAACTACCATACCTGGAATAAAACTTAACCTCTCCAAAGCTTCTGTGTATTCAGGGTAGCGAGAAATTACTGTTTGTTTACCAGTATTTTCGGTGTTTGTGAAATTTAAGGATGGCGTTGTGTGGTGTGATGTGGTGTGGTGTGGTGTGGTGTGGTGTGGTGTGGTGTGATGTGGTGTGGTGTGGTGTGGTGTGGTGTGGTGTGGTGTGGTGTGGTGTGGTGTGGTGTGCTGTTATTAGGCCTTGTGCCGCAGGTTAACTAAATGTGAGTACTTATCTGATGGATCTGACCCGACCAAACCCGACCCGACACGATCCGACCCGATCCGATGCTTACCTGAAAGATATAAGATACATATATTTGTTAATATACCATTGTCAGCGATAATTATTATAGCATTGTGATTGTTAATTAGTATACCTGTATCACTTTAAGCAACTCTGCCCAGTTATGGAAGGATTAGTTGTCTCAATAAGCTCCAATCCTTTGAATTATAGGCGTTTATTTAGAGTGAGCTGGGGGCTAATCTTTAGATAATCCGTAATACCTTTTAATAATATGGATTTTTAGGACACCTTGTTTTTTGTAGTAGTGTAGAAAAGATTGTTGTTGGTATATATATAATTTAGACGTACTACTACTACCTGGCCTCCAGCCTCCCCCTAAAGCCACACCTTCGCCGCCATTTTATTATCTTAACATTAAATATCCTAATACATAAGTAGCTGTCCTAGCTGTGTTGAGTTAGTTGAGCCGCAGATCTATGCGGCATTCAGTGACTGTTGCCTCATTGTCAATATCTGCAGCTGTTGTCGGCTTTGGGGCCGATGTTCTCGTTCCACTGAGGCAGAGCAAAGCCGACCTAAGGAGAAAGAAGGACAGTCGACATCTCATCCAGGCTGTAACATAACTTCTGGGCTGCTGCTTCTGTTCGGATAGCACCTCCGCGAATCTGGCGTAGAAGCATCATGCACTTGGTCCCATCCCACCAGAGGTTGTGAACACTAGAGGAGTGAAGCTGCCTTGATCAACGTTCTGAATTCTCTCCCCGCATGCCCTTATCTTGTCGTTCTCGTTCCTCCTGTGTGCAGCATCGAGAGCTAAGTTACAGTGACATGCGGCCATGGGATCAAAAATCCTGATGTCGAAGAAGGCTCGCTGTCCTCGCGTCCAGAATCATCGAGCACTGACGTCAACACGGGCTTTGTTGGATGTGTTTGAAGTCCTATATTGGAAATTCTCACCGTCCAATGGAAGGAGGGTCGGTTCTACACAGACATCATGACGGATTTCCTTAAACATATTTGCTGTGAGATCCCCTACTTCGTCATGCCTCATGCATTTGAAGCCCCCTTTCTTGCACACCATTGCGTGATCGACGTCATAGGAAGAGCCACACACGCATTGGGAGGGCAAACCTTCTACTGGCCTGCCATACCTGAGAGCATTGGAATCTGTAAATTCTTGTTTATTGAGACTGAAACCATTTGCCCTTATCGGTAACATAGTTAACCAGTTCGAGGCGCCCACCTCCTGCACTATAGCTACTTTTTTTTCAAATTCTCTGGTACTTGCAGCAACAGTTGCTGCAACTTATCACTTTGGCCGTGCTGTCGTTCTGTCGTAATGGACCTTCGAATCTTGTTTACTTCACTGGTATCCACCTCCCCTGTTGCATGTGGCTCTGTTTTAGCAATCTCAGACAGAGCATGGATTTCCCTAACCCACTCATTCACCTTTCCCGTTACGTACTCGGTCTTGAAGTCCGTCGTGCCGATTACTGCACCTAGGTGTCTTTGGCCATCCTTTGTTATTTTGACCTCACTTCCACCAAACACCTACATTGTCCGTTCATAATGCTACTACTACTACTAGTACCACTACTACTACTACTACTACTACCACAACTACTACTTTGTTGAAAGAACATGGCAGCCCCAAAACAGAAATTATACAGTTACGTAATTTGGGAATGGATCACTTGATTAACAAATAATATACAAGTAACATAAGTGATACAAATATGATATGTAATAACAAGGTGGGGAGAGGGTCATACTACAGGTCATTTCAACATAGTGACAGTGCAAAAGGGTAAGAATGGTTGGGAGTGAACACACTCGTTAAATACGAGTTGTTGATAATTTTAACAATGGCTGGGATGGGCTGTTCTTATAGCGATCAGTACGTGCTCGCATGGGCTGGATGCGGTTGTGGTGTCGAGCAGTAATTCGTAGACGAGGAATATCGAGTGGAAGCAGGAGCCAGTTTCGTGGATGGTGCAGAAGTTTCACATCAAATTTGCAGATGAGGTCGCGGTGGTGATCAGAGCCGAGAGGGTCAGTGTCTTGAGTGCTTCTTGGTATGTGGAGTAGGAAGGGGAGATAATAATCTTGCACGCCTCTTCTGCACTTCTAGGTGTTCCGTGCTCCGTCTTCCTAACCTAACCTAGCCTAGTCTTACCTAGCCTAGCTTAATGTAACCTAACCAAATTTAACTTAACATGACCTAACCTATCCTAAAGAAACGTAGCCTAGCCTAACCTAACCTAACCTAACCTAACCTAACCTAACCTAACCTAACCTAACCTAACCTAACCTAACCTAACCTAACCTGTTAAAAGAGATAAATCGTCACGAGAAGTGTCCGTGTACTCGCTTAACCGAAAGAAGATGCCCGTAACGCTAACTTTCACGAAAATCCCCGGTTAAGTCTGTAAGTCGATGCTGCAGCTACAAGTAAACCATAACTTACGTTTCACAAGTTAAAATGAATCACTTTAGAGTTGGTTGAGATTTTTTGTTTTTTGAGGCAGGTGGTGGTGATGTCCTGTGTTGATTACCCAGCTATAGCTACACAGACACACACACACACACACACTGAGCACAACACATACATACACACCACAAAGCAACACACACACACACACACACACACACACACACACACACCACAACATACATACAGTACATACACCCAGAGGATTGGAGAGTAACGTCAGTCGTCTACGAATCTACGACACACTAAAAGCAGAGACATATACCAACCAGCTTATACAACTAATATAAGTGACTCGGAAGGCTCTTCTCCCTCGGGATACAGAACGAAGGCAGAATCTCAAGAGAACTCTGGAAATAGGAATATCTTGGCTGTTCTGTTACACGATGCGACCTTGACTATATAACGTGTGGAAGATAACGCCGCGATCTCAAAGACCTCTCTCCCTCTCTCTCTATCTCTCACTCTCTCTCTCTCTCTTAACACCAATAAACAAAATTAGTAAAGCCAAATCAAATATTAAAACACCGTAAAACTGAACACTGAAATATCATAAGAGATATCATGTTACAGTTTTCACTCCTCGAGATGTAAGTCAAGGTCAACAAACTACATGATAATGCTGGGTATAACATCAACCAATAAACCAATAACATTAAGGATAAATTAAACCCGATTAGTAAAAAAAATAAGTTCAACTATTTTAACCATCAACATATATAAAAACATTAAAAAACATCCTAGTAAAAAACCACAACAATTATCAAAACAATTTATGTATTCGAACAAGTATACCATTTCCAAACACGTAAATTTGTCATAGAAATTATAAAAAAACCAGTATTTTTGTTTTCAATAATATATCCTAGAATATCTATCATTAATACAAAACAAATATGCCCTCACTGCTTTCCATATTGTGGGTGATATTATTCAGGATGGACACAGCTTATTAGTACCTCACCGATACTCCCGCACTGGAGTCTAATTATACCTGCATAATTGAACAGAAGTTGTGGTCTGAATTCTGATGATGGTCGTCGCCTCGTGGTAATTCTGCCTGAGAGTCTTATGTGGAAATGCTTTTGTAGGTGTGTGTGTGTGTGTGTGTGTGTGTGTGTGTGTGTGTGTGTGTGTGTGTGTGTGTGTGTGTGTATGTTGTTCTTGTTTTTACATGCTAGTATGGTTGTTTGTTGTCAGTGCTGTTTGCTGTCATAACGTTGGGTTTGGTTATACTTGTTAACTCTGCTGTTTTAAGAATGTATCTTTTTTAAGTATCCGAAACTGTTTCGAAATAAAGTGGAGGATCTCTCAAATAACTGAAACTACTTGGAAACATGATGAAGATTCTCTGAAATAGCTAAAACTGCTTTGAGACAAAGTGAAGAATCTCCCAAATAAATGAAACTGCTTCGAGACAAGGTGGAGGATCTCTGAAAACAACCGGAACTGCGACGGTAAACGAATAAAAAAAAGAATAAGCAAATCCCCTGGTTATCAACACACCAAAAATCTCTTGTACGACCACTAAAGTTTCCATGTTGGATTCCTTGTTTGTCTTCAATCATACCGTATTCACAAGAAGAAAACATCTTCTATCCTCACAAGACACGAAGACAAACTCTCTCTCTCTCTGGTCATACATCTCTTAAGGATTCCTCCACGTGTGGCCGCTGTTGATATAAAGTTTCCCCTTGTAAGACAACGTCGTTCAGGGAGACTTGGCGCGGGTATTCACAAGATGTGGTTAAGATTATCATTTTCGCATGCACACTGTCTAGCTTTGTCAGTCAGTTTTAAGATTACTCACTGACTGTTAGACTAGCTGACTGATTGACTGACTGACTGGTTTGTTGGCTGGCTGATAGGCTGGTTGATTGGCTAACTGATTAACTGGACTGGACTGGACTAACTGACTGGTTGACTGGCTGACAAGGAATTTTTTGAGAGCCCTCACTGACTCAAAAAATTAGAGCCAAAATCTCGGTCAGTCCTATTCTTTAATTTTGAAGATTTTTTTTAAGCCTTCTGAACTAACTTGTCGTATAAGTAGTCGGGGGGGGGGGGTTATGGAATTGTGGTCTGACAGGGTAATAGATCAGACAAGACAACCCATTTTCCTCTTGTCATGAGTTCAGAGATCCTCCCTGTTCTCTCCTGGGATATTAGAGAGACTCTCCCTGTCTTCATTTACGAGATGAGAGACTCTCCTTGTCCTCCATAAGGATATGAGAGACTCTCCCTGTATTCCCCCGTGAGATGAGAGACTTTCCCTTAGCATTCCAGGAGCCTAACCAGCGACCATGAGACAGTGTCCACACTACTGCCAACACCATGGGGGATGATCACCCGACTTACACCCTCTAGTGGAGCAACATTGTGTCCACCCGTCAAGACGATGACCACTGCTCCTCCTCCAGCGTCTACACCACTATATCTCTCACACACAATTGCCTCCTTCACTTGATCTTCCTGAGACATATCGCTGGGGTGTTCAACACTGATGTCTGCCATATACGTTCACACGAGTCGTAAGTCAAGCTTTGTGTGACTGGGGTGAGCTACAATGTTTGTAGAGGATTTTATCGGAGTGCTCTAAGGGCCTGACGGTCCATTTGGGACAGTGGGCATATACCACAGTATACACTACGTCATTTTTTTTTTCGGTACATAAGGAGAAAATGTGGCTGGTGCTGCACTTGACCGCCTTCACTTCCCCAACTGCAAAGTTAAGTACCGTACTGATTTACAAGTGCCTGAATAAAATAATATTACCATTTTAAGCACAGTTACATCCTTTCTTGATATATTATGTACAGATATCGAGGGTCCCATAGTCATGACAGCCCATTAGGGACAGTGTGGATGCAACACACTCTACCTTGACTACACAAGGGAGCAACGTGTCCGACACTGTACTCAACCACCTTCATTTCCTCAAATTTAAACTAAGGTACCCATTTTCAGCTGGGTGGACTGGGAGTGCCCTTGTGTCAAACCAACGACCTGATTCTGATTGGGACTGATTCTGATAAAATGCACAAGCGTAAAATAGTGAGAATTTATGAAATCTCTCTCTCTCTCTCTCTCTCTCTCTCTCTCTCTCTCTCTCTCTCTCTCTCTCTCTCTCTCTCTCTCAAACTCAAACGCACACGCACACAGAAAGACGTAACTAACACAAAACCACATACATCGTAACAAGCAGACAGATGCTACAGATATCACAATGGTACAACACAACACCGTAAATATTATAGCGACTCACATAAATACATATTGCAAATTCGCTGCGAAGGATAATAAATACTGTAGAGGTTCACTTGCCGCAGTTTATAATGGTACCAACACCACGCATAGACCAGATTTATCACAAGACAAAATGATATTACGGTAATTTGCCTTTCAGAAACACAAAATGGTGATAATATTGGCAAAATAATAAAACTTGCAAATACAAACACAATGGTAATATATATATATATATATATATATATATATATATATATATATATATATATATATCGATAAAATCACACGGGAAAAGGGAATTTTATCAAGATTTTATCAAGATTTATCTAATCCACGTTTTCATTGTGGATCTACATCGAAATATATATATATATATATATATATATATATATATATATATATATATATATATATATATATATATATATATATATATATATATATATATATATATATAACAAAGAAGTATCTGTGTGTGTGTGTGTGTGTGTGTGTCCACACGAGAATCTCGGAAACTACTTTACCAATCTGTAGTGATGATGGATGGTGTTGTATGTAGTGATGATGGATGTTTTTATATGTAGTGATGATGGATGATGTTATATGTAGTGATGATGGGTGGTGTTATATGTAGTGATGATGGATGTTGTTATATGTAGTGATGATGGATGGTGTTATATGTAGTGATGATGGATGTTGTTATATGTAGTGATGATGGATGTTGTTATATGTAGTGATGATGGATGATGTTATATGTAGTGATGATGGATGGTGTTATATGTAGTGATGATGAATGGTGTTATATGTAGTGATGATGGATGATGTTATATGTAGTGATGATGGATGGTATGTATATGTAGTGATGATGGATGTTGTGTAGTGATGTATGTAGTGATGATGGATGGTGTTATATGTAGTGATGATGGATATGTAGTGATGATGGATGGTGTTATATGTAGTGATGATGGATGATGTTATATGTAGTGATGATGGATGTTATATGTAGTGATGATGGATGATGTTATATGTAGTGATGATGGATGGTGTTATATGTAGTGATGATGGATGGTGTTATATGTAGTGATGATGAATGATGTTATATGTAGTGATAATGGTGGTGTTATATGTAGTGATGATTAGACAATAAAATAATAACAGTTTAATGCTAAAAAAATATACTTTGCTGTACCGTTGTAGTGGAACTTACATACACCGTTAATGAACTATTGATGGAAGAAGAAGTTTTGGGGACTGAACAGTAGTTGCAAACAGGGAGTTGCTCAGAGAGACAGACTACTCAGTTGAAGTTCTGGTGAATTTTCTTGAATAAAATGAGCCTCACCTGGTGCCTGATCAAGCAAATGCTTATGAACAGATCTTGCAAGCGATACAAGCGGAGCAGGGAGGTATGATCTTTCTCGAAGCACCTGGCGGGACAGGAAAAACATTCCTGATCAACCTTCTGTTGGCCAAAGTACGTCATCAGGGGAAAATTGCTCTTGCTGTGACATCCTCAGGCATCGCTGCAACACTACTAGAAGGAGGACGTACTGCACACTCAACTTTTAAACTGCCTCTCAACCTCGCTCACAATGAGAATCCAGTGTGCAACATCAAAAAAGGATCGGCAAAGGCAAAACTCTTAGAAAAATGCAGCCTCATAGTCTGGGATGAATGCACTATGTCTCACAAGTTAGCGTTTGAAGCATTGGACAGGACCTTGCAAGACATACGAGAAAATGACCAGCTCATGGGTGGCATTACAATGGTCATTGCTGGAGACTTTCGCCAGACCCTACCTGTCATTCCTCGAAGCACTCCAGCTGATGAACTGAATGCGTGCCTCAAGGCATCATACCTTTGGAGAAGTGTTCAGACACTCACCCTATCCACAAACATGAGAGTACATCTACAAGGAGATCAGGATGCTGGACGGTTTGCAAACCTTCTACTACAGATTGGGAATGGAACTTTCCCTGTTGATTCAGAAGGACAAATAATCATTCCTCAAGGATGTGGAAATGTTGTAAAGTCCTCAACTGAGCTCACTAACATGGTCTACCCAAACATTATCCACCACTACAAGGATCACAAGTGGCTGCGTGAACGCGCATATCTGGCACCAAAGAATGAAACAGTGGCTGAAATCAACATGACTCTACTCAGACAGCTTCCAGGCAGTGAGACCTCATTCAAATCTGTTGATACAGTAATCGACCAGGACCAAGCAGTCCAGTACCCTGCAGAAGTCCTTAATTCTTTGGAGCCCGCTGGAATGCCTCCTCACCACCTCACTCTCAAGATTGGAATTCCTATAATGTTCTTAAGAAATCAACCACCAATCCTCTGCAATGGCACAAGACTGGTGGTGAATAACATGATGCCACATGTACTGGAAGCTACAATACTGACAGGAAATCCTAAAGGAGAGGACGTTTTTATATCAAGGATACCTCTCATCACCACTGACCTGCCATTTGAGTTCAAGCGACTTCAGGTCCCGGTTAAAGTGAGCTTTGCCATGATCATCTACAAAAGCCAGTGACAGTCCCTAAAGATGGCTGGCCTAAACCTGGTGTTTCCTTGCTTCTCTCATGGACAGTTCTATGTTGGATGCTCCAGAGTGGGAACTGGCAAAAATCTGTACATACTTGCTGCTAATGGCAAAACCAAAAATGTGGAGCCTCCCGGAGGGTGGCGTCCTACCGTGGCCTAGCGAAAGAGCCGCCCGGAGGGCGGCGATTCCGCTAGTATTATATAAAACACACAACACAAAAGAACGACGGAAATATAAGCCAAAAAACAAAACTAAAACGATAAAGATATTACAAAAACACAGAAACGACGGAAATGTTAAAAAAAAAACACAATATCGTTGAAAAAAAAAATTAACGCAAAATCGATTTGAAAAAATAAAGTGCTTAAACACAAAAACGACGACAATTCAAAACAAAATCACACAGAAACGATGACAACTTTAAAAAAAATCGCTGTCAAACACAACAAAACACATGTGCAGCAATACGACAAGGAGCCACAACAGGTATAGCAGCGATTCACCCAAAGACGAGAAAAAAAAATCATTGCTAGATACATCACGGCCCAGCAGGACGATCTGAGACGCCCGAAGCAGATGTGTCGCTCTGTGGGAGGCCGGATAATACCCCTAGTAGAAGCCAGGTTCTGGCAGCTACCTTCTCTCTCTCCCTCCTTCCCTCCCTCCCTCCCTTCTCCTTGAGAAACTCTTTGTCTGCTGAGGAGGGATTGCGCTGTCCTCTTACAGAAAGGAAGAGGAGCAAAAGGAGGAGGAGGAGCAAAAGGAGGAAGAGATGTAAGGAGTAGGATGAGTAGGAGGAGGATCTGAGTAGAATTCTATCTGATTCTGAACTTGTTGGAGTCTTTCCTTATAAAGATCTTCCTCTGAATATCCTGCTTTGTTAAGAGGATGAAGTCTTTGTAGTTATTCCTCTTAGCGTTACCTCTCTGCCTGGGGTCATCGTAATACTCCTCATGTCGTGAACACTTAGCCTCGAGGCTGAAGTCTTCATGAATATCAATTTACCAATACCGGCAGACAGCGCATGTATAGAATTACCGTGTCATTGTATTAATATCACATGCTGATGCATTTCACCTCCCATGTCTCTCCAGAAGTTTAAACCTTCTTGTACACCCAATCAGCTGCAGCATTAATGAACTACAACGTTATTTCATATCTTATTATTAAATTATATGTATTTCTCCCTTTGGTGTACCACTACGAAAACTTTTATTATTCATATAAGAGTTATAGTAATCGTTGGTAAAGTGTTGATTTATTCCTCTTAAAAGACTCGAAATTATACAAGAAAAAATGGTGTGTTTACTACTGAAAATTTGTGTTTGTGAAGCAAGTCGTCCTTCGCCTCCCTGAATACTTCTCGACCTGTTGGACTCATTCATTTGCATAGAGGATCGTGCTGGTCTCCAGGGGTGACGTTGTCGAGACAAGGAGTATTGCTTCGTCTTCCTGCTCAAGCACACCCTTGACGATCACTACTGTATTTTTACCAGGATACACAGGCAGCTTCACCCTCCTTTACAATAAAACGTCACAGGTTTTTTCTAACAATAAAAATCGTGTTTGCTACTTTTTCCTTGACTATCTCGAGGTTTTTTCTAAGAACAGCAATTTTTTTTTATTTAACAACTCCCTGTGTTTTACCTTCCTGAGAATAAAAATTGTGTATACAATTTATTTTATTTTTTTATTTAACACCTCAAAGTTTTTCTTTCAAGAAACAGCGATCGTATGCGGTTCTTTTTTTTCTTTATACAGCCACGTCAGAGTCCTGAGAATGACAACCGATGGTGTCTTCTTTCACTACAATAACTCATTTGTTTCCGAGGAGGGTTAACATCTGGAAGTTGCCACCAGCTAACTGAATATTGAGTCATATATGGGGAGAAAGAGAACAAATTTAAAATAATTAATTCAATAACGTTTTCGTCGTAAATTTTTAGTTTTCGAGTTAATTTAATTTATTTTTTTATAATATTTGGCCAATCAGTGGGAGTGTTTGATGTGACGTAATACTCGTGGGCTAATTAGCATTTGCGGCCAGTTGGAAGATGGCGTCAGTGTGAGATGGATGCATTATTCAGTGCATTTTGGACAAAGAATTAAGAGCTGTTGTCATTTTTTAGGGCTCACGGTTTTCTTGTTTCATTTGTAAATTGTCCAAGATGTAATTCAGAGTGTCAGTATCGTGTAAATCGCCATGCATGGTACTGTGATAAGAGACGAAGACACCACCTCCTCATTCAAGTTGCATCACTCTATCCTCCTGTATCTCTTACTTAAGGTAAGTTGGGTGAGGTGAGGTTGGGTGAGGTTAAGTTAGGTAAGGTTAGGCTAGGTAGGTAAGGTTATGTTTTTTAGTTTTTCTTGGGTTTTTACATTGTTTGGTCGGCCAAATATTATAAAATAAAAGTTAAAATAACTCGACAGCTATACATTTCCGACGGAAACGTTATAGAATATTTGTTTTGTTTTTCTTGTTTCTCTATCTCCTCATATATGACTCAATCTTCAGTTAGGTGATGGCAACTTCAAAATATTAACCCTTAGGAGTAGTAATCAGTTGTGGCTGAATCGTGAATTTTATTTGCAAAAGAACATAAGGTGTGAGATTTTTCCTCGACAAAACCACATCAGTTTCATACCACTCACGATGGCTGTGCTTGAATCATGCATCATATACTGTCATGATGCAAATTAAATTAGGGTTTCGTGTAAAAAATTACGTAAGTTTCCTTATGACTGACGATGGCTGTGCTGCTTGAATAACGCATCATGTTTCGACTAGAAGCACAAGAAACTGGTTCTCTCCCTTCTCCCTACACTATCTCTTCTCTTCTCTGGGAGTCACACCCTCGTGTACTTCAATAATGCATTTTTTCCCCCAGGAATGCCTTGGTCTTCTCTTGGAATACTCGACTTTCACCTGGCAATCGCGTTTTTGGGAGCTCTTGGAACAGCAGTTGTTGTTCCTGGAATGCCGTTGCTCCGCCACTAGCGACTCCTTGCCTTAAAACACCACCTCCTTCCCCCCAGCAGGAGGCGGTCGTTCACCCTCCTAACACCCGAGACTCCGGTTATATGCTCACCTTGTCTTTTTCTGACGATCTCTTTACCCTCCAACCGCATCCCTCCGAGGCCTTTGATAGAGCTACCTTCTCCTCCGACTCCTCCTTCTTCCCTTTTACTTATCTTCCTACTCCTCCTTCAACTTATCTTCCTCTCCTCTGCCTTCAACTCCTCCTCCTCTTCCTCCTCCTCCTCCTCCTCTTCCTCCTTCTCCTCTTCCTCCTCCTCCTCTTCCTCCTCCTCCTCTTCCTCCTTTTCCTCTGCTTCCTCCTTCTCCTCTGCTTCCTCCTCCTCTCCCAGTTCCTACTCTTTCTACTTATTTTCATCCTCATCCTCCTCCTCCTCCTCTTCCTTTTCTACTCATACTTATTTTCTTTCTCCGCCTCCTCCTACTTATCTTCCCCCTCCTCCTTTCCTCCTACTGTTTCCCTACTTCCTCCACTTTCTCCTCCTATTCCTTTCTCCTCAAACTTCTCCCTATATTTTGTCCTCCTACTCCTCCTTCTCCTATTATTCTTTTCTCCACCTCCTTCGACATCTTCATTTCCTCTTCCTTCTCCTTTTAAATCTCTTTCTCCTACTCTTCGTCCTTTTTTCCCCATTCCTTCTCTCCCCCCCCCTGCCCTTTCCATCTCCCCTTCTTCTCTTTGTTCTTCGTTTTCTTTTCATCTCTCTCTCTCTCTCTCGCTCTCTCTCTCTCGCTCTCTCCTCATCCGGATTTCCTCAATAAAATATCGAAGCTTATAAAAATGTGCTGGATTTTCCGGACCTAGAACTGTGATTAAAACAGTCAGCCTCGCCTCTACCTGATATATATGGTAATGGGGGACGACTTGGTTACCTGTGTGGACCTGGGTTAGCCTGTGTTGACCTGAGCTAGCCTACCTGGGCTAGCCTGTGTTAACCTGGGCTACCCGGTGTTGATCTGGTCAACTTTGTGTTGACCAGGGTTATCCCGTGTTGACCTGGATTAGTTTGTGTTGATCTGGATTAGTTTGAGTTGACCTGATCTACTCTGTGTTGACCTGGGATAGCCTGTGTTAACCTGGTCTACTCTGTGTTGACCTGGGATAGCCTGTGTGGACCTGTTATACTCTGTATTGACGAGGTCCAGTCTGTGTTGACCTGGACAAGAATTTGTTTTTCTGGGCTAGTTTGTGTTGGCTTGGGATATCCCATGTGGACTTGGGAGAGCGTATGTTGACCTTGCTCTAGCCTATGTTGACCTTTCTCTAGCCTGTGCTGACCTGGGATACCCTGTGTTGACCTGGTCCACTCTGCATTGACCTAGGCTCGTCTCTGTTGAGCTGGACTACTCTGTGTTGACCTGAGCTAGCTTGTGTTGACCTGGTTTACTCTTTTTTTTTGCCTGGGCTAGCGTGGGTTGACCTGGGGTGGTCTGTGTTGACCTGGACTAGCTTGGGTTGACCTGGGTTAGCCTGGGTTGACCTGGACCATCCTGTGTTGACCATGTCTACTTTCTGTTGACCTGGGTGAGTCTTTGTGGACCTGGGATGTCTTTTATTAAGCAGATGAGATATGTTGACCTGGTGTCCTGTGATGAACTGATGACTATTGATGACCTGATGACCTGTGATGACTTGATATGTGTTTGCCTAGTGCCTTGTGATAAGCTGATGACTTAAGTTGACCAGAGGACCTAATTTGACATCATGACTTGTAATGACTTAATAACCTATGGTGACCTGATAACCTGCATTAAACTGATGTCCTGCGTTGATCTGGAGACCTGAAATGAATTTATGACTTGTACTGACGTGGGCTGACCTGACCTGGTGACTCATCCGGACCATCCCTCACCTAACCTGACCTCATGACATTTGCTAACCGACCCTGATCAGAGAGGGGAGGGGAAAAAAGAGAGAAAGACAGGGGAATTAAATGTCTTTCCCCTCTAATTTCTCTACAACCATTTAACAGTGTAAACAATGAGAGACTTGAAGGGCCAGTAGACGGAGGTATGACCGAGGGGAAAGTCTGTGTACTCTGGTTCAAGTGCTTGTCTTGGCTGCCTTCCTGCTTGTTCACCTGTTGGACTACCCACCTCTCTGTTTGGCTAAATTCTTCTCTGCTTGGCTAACTACTACTCTGCTTGACTATCTACCTCTCTGCTTGACTATCTACCTCTCTGCTTGACTATCTACCTCTCTGCTTGTATGTCGACCTCTCTGCTTGGTTATCTACGTCTCTGCTTGCCTACCTACCTCTCTGCTAGGCCTCCCATCTCTCTGCTTGACTACGTACATCTCTGTTTGGCTGGTTAGCTGCCTGCTTGGTTACCTACCTTTCTGCTTGCATGCTTACTGTCTGTTTGGTTTCCTACTTACCTACCTGAAAAAAAATAAAATAAATATATATATATATATATATATATATATATATATATATATATATATATATATATATATATATATATATATATATATATATATATATATATATATATATATTATTGTTTTCATACCTGCTTACCTGTCTGTTTGCCTACACGCCTCTCAGCTTCCTTGTTTGTTTGTGTTTGACCAAGAGAAACTGCCAGGTGGTGAAGGCCATCTGATGTACTGTTATATGACGGCTACAACGCCAGCTGGTGCACAGACCCTCACCAAAGAGAGAGAGAGAGAGAGAGAGAGAGAGAGAGAGAGAGAGAGAGAGAGCTGGGGTATCCACCACCGTCCAGACCTTCAGGGCAGTGCATTGTGTGAGGTGTCCCTCTCCTCCCCCATCCCCTTTCCATTCCACCAACAGCGACACACACACACACACACACACACACACACACACACACACACACACACACACACACACACACACACACAGTATCCCCATCTCCCTATCCCTCCTACCTCCTCCACAACGTCAACGCTCGTCCCCACCCCCACCACCACCCATGAAAGGACACACTATTGGAAAAGTCTATAACATTCAATGACTCTAATTAACTTTGTCATCGTGTCGTGTCGTGTCGTGTCGTGTAGTGTCGTGTAGTGTCGTGTCGTGTCGTGTCGAGTCGTGTCGTGTCGGGTCGTGTGTGTGTATCGCTGGTATAGTTGTCGTAGTGGTTTGATAAGGACCCCACCTTCGAAAGTAGAATTTTTCTTTAATTATAAAAAACCGATATAATATAGCCTTATCGGATACTGAGAAAAGATTGAAGATCAAGTGAAGTTCATTAAAGATGGATTCATAAATTGACCTATAATATTTGTTATTGCCTTGCATTTAACAATAATAATAATAATAATAATAATAATAATAATAATAATAATAATAATAATAATAATAATAATAATAATAATAATAATAATAATACTAATAATAATACGCATCACTACCAGTATTAACAATGCACAGTCGGGGTCAAAAGTTTGTTCCCGACCAAATGAAACAGCATCGACCCGAAACTAGATACTGCAGTCACTGTAGTCATTTCGGAGACTCATTCCCGTGACTCATTTCACCAAGGGGAGCGAATTTTTATCCCCGACTGTACCCCGCCCAGCACTTCTCACGACGCCTACTAATGAAGGAGCCGGGAAGAAGGTATAGTATAATTGTATCTCATTCTTACCTTTCTACCTCACAAATACCTGAGATATTAACATGACAGCCAACCACCGTGAAGTTTGAGTAACATTGAGTAATCCTCCTCCCCCATCCACCCCCACCACCTACCGTTTGTGACATCTGACGACGAAATGAGGGGAGGAAAGATGATGGGAATACTCTCTCTCTAGCACTCCTACATTGTGCAGAATAGGAACTCTCTAACACTTTTGTATCGGGCAGTAATGGTAACTCCTTAACACTCTTATATCGGGCAGTGATGGTAACTCTTTAAAACTGTTATATCGGGCAGTGATGGTAACTCTTTAACACGTTTATATCGGGCAGTGATGATAACTCCTTAACACTTTTATATCGGGCAGTGATGGTAACTCTTTAATACTCTTGTATCGGGCAGTGATGGTAACTCTTTAACACGTTTATATCGGGCAGTGATGGTAACTCTTTAACACGTTTATATCGGGCAGTGATGATAACTCCTTAACACTTTTATATCGGGCAGTGATGGTAACTCTTTAATACTCTTATATCGGGCAGTGATGGTAACTCTTAAAATCTGTTATATCGGGCAGTGATGGTAACTCTTTAACACTCTTATATCGGGCAGTGATGGTAACTCCTTAACACTCTTATATTGGGCAGTGATGGTAACTCTTAAAAACTGTTATATCGGGCAGTGATGGTAACTCTTAAAAACTGTTATATCGGGCAGTGATGGTAACTCTTTAACACTCGTATATCGGGCAGTGATGGTAACTCTTTAACACTCTTATATCGGGAAGTGATGGTAACTCTTTTAACACTCGTATATCGGGCAGTGATGGTAACTCTTTAACACTCTTATATCGGGCAGTGATGGTAACTCATTAACACTTTTATATTGAGCAGTGATGACAACTCTTTAACACTCTTATATCGGGCAGTGATGGTAACTCTATAACACTCTTATATCGGGCAGTGATGGTAACTCTCTAACACTCTTATATCGGGCAGTGAAGGGAACTCTCGAACTCTCTTATATCGGTCAGTGAAGGGAACTCGTATATCGGGCAGTGATGAGAACCAGGCAGCCAGCCAATAACTCTGCAAGATTAAAATAAAAAGGGCGGCAGAATATATATATGAATAAATAAACGATTTTTTAAACCAATGAAAGACTGAATGTTGCAGGATGACGAGAGAGAGAGAGAGAGAGAGAGAGAGAGAGAGAGAGAGAGGTTGGGAAGAAGAAAATAGAAAGTGAAAAGGTCTAGTAGAGTCTCAATTCAATACAGAGACTACTGCACCGACAACATGCTTCTTTTTGAAAACAACCTAATAAATGCTAACTGGGATCTTGTCTATGCCTTCAACAACCCTAACGTGAACAGCTGTAACTTCTCTTGCATCTTCATTGCTTGCTTTGATAAATGCTTCCCGCTCAAGACTAAGTCAGTGAAAACTGTATCCATTTCCAAACCCTATATCACAAGCGAAATTAAGATAATGATAAAGGGAAAACACAAACTATAAAGAAATTTGCAAAAAGACCCATAACTTTTGGTGATGCTTACCGAAGTATCAGAAATAGAGTAACTCAAGCAGTTGGAAATGCCAGACGTAACTATCATACAAATAAGCTCCAGTCAGCATCAGGCGACAGTAAGAAACCCTGGAATGTCATAAATTCTATTCAGAACAGGATCACTCAGCCTTCGGCCCCCCACTCAGCTTTTATGATAAATGATTCGGTTGTAACGGAACCCTCCTCCATTGCCAACCACTTCAATGAATATTTTATTAATGTTGGCAAAAATCTTGCAGAGAACATCCCTGATCACCATGAGGAATTTAGAGCCTACCTGCAAAACAGACAGCTATTCTTATCCCCTGTCACAGCAGATGAATTACTGGCCATCATAAAAATGTCCAAAGATGCAGCAACAGGCGAAGACAATATACCAATGAGCATCATTAAGAAAGTGGCCCACTTATTACTACCTGTTCTCCTCCACATTTGTAACTCCTCCTTCACTAGTGGTGTCTTTCCTGATGAACTGAAAATTGCTAAAGTCCACCAGGCATATAAAAAATCTGGGGACAAAGGTCTCTTCAAGAATTACCGCCCCAGCCTGGAGTAAGATACTGGAAAAGCTAGCATGTAATAGACTAAATTCCTTCTGCAATGCCAATAACATCTTTACAGACATCCCGGTTTGGATTTAGAGGTAGAAGGTCGACTGAGAGTGCTCTGCTATCCTTTACTAATGACATCTTAAATTCCTTTGATGGCAGTCAGTTCACAGTCGGTATATTCTTGGACCTCTCTAAAACCTTCAATACTGTCGACCATACCATCCTCCTTTCAAAGCTTGAACATTATGGCGTTAGGGGCCTGTCCCACAATTGGTTTACCTCATATCTGTTCAACAGAATGCAGTATGTCTGCTATAATAACCACCAATCTGACTCCTCGCCAATCTTGTATGGAGTCCCCCAAGGTTCCATTCTCGGTCCAGTACTGTTTTTGTTGTACATAAACGACATAGTCCACGCCAGCTCACTCATAAAATACAACTTATTTGCAGACGATAGTAATCTCTATGCCAGCAACTCAGACCTCCATTCCTTGATGAGAACTATGAACACTGAATTAACTAAAGTCGGGACCTGGGTAATACGTAATAAACTGACCTTAAACCTTAAAAAAACCCACTACACGATCTTTCACAAAAGGAAAAACTTACCCCCAGACTTGGACCCCCTGTACCTTGTTAATATAGTTCTCCAACGCAAACAAAATACTAAATTTCTCGGAGTTATTGTTGATGAGAAACTTAACTGGAGAAACCACATACAAGTCATTCACAGTAAAATTAATAAACAGTGCGGTATCATGTATCACACTCGACAGTCACTCACTCCCACAGCAATGAAAGAAATCTATCATGATCTTGTTTACCAACACCTGATACACTGTCACACACTATGAGATGCCTGTGGCTCTTCAAAAACAAAATCTCTGGTTACTGCACAAAAGAGAGTTGTACGGACAATGACCCACTTGAAAAAAACAGATCACACAAACGAAAGATTTGCTGTATTGAAATTTTTAAAATTCGAGGATATTAACACTTATTACTGTGCTCTCTTTGTTTACAAATCTATCAATCACTTGCTTGACAATAATTATTTCCAGTTCCGGAATAATCAGAGATACAACTTAAAGCACTCAGAGCAACTAAGACCACCCCCCATGTGCTCCTCTCAGTTCCAGACCTCCATAAAATATCATGGTGTGAAGGTGTGGAACAACTTACCCCCACACATCCGAGCAAAGACTATGCTCCCTTCCTTTAAATCATCTCTTAAAAAATATCTATTGTCTAAGTATTAATATTTCTTGTAACACTTACTATATTTACAGTACCTGCTTTTATTGTACCATCAAAACCGTTTTACCGGTAATTATCATGTAAATAAATAAGTAATTACTATTGCAATAAACATAATTGCCAGCTAGACATAATCCTGACAGCTCTGTCCTCTTGTTCAACCTTATTACTGTACAACCCATGTTGTACTGCTCCCCCATTATACTTTTGTTTTTCAATTCCACTGTAATTTATATGAATATGTGCATGTGTATATATATACACATAGTCACCCCCCTTCTCTTAAGCTCCTCTACGTGTGTGTTGGTGTGGGAATTAGTGGATGACATCATTTTGACCTGACCTCATGTTTTTAAGGTCACCCTGTATATTTAAGCCTCTGTCTGTCCATGTAAACCAGTTGCCTCTGAAGATGTCTTGAATAAAGACGAAACCTAAGGTGCTCCGTTGTTTCCATTTTCCCGTGTGATTTTATCAAGATATATATATATATATATATATATATATATATATATATATATATATATATATATATATATATATATATATATATATATATATGTATATGTATATGTATATGTATATGTATATGTATATATATGTATATGTATAATATATATAATATAAAAATAAAATAATAAATAAATAAAATAAATAAATATTGAAGTGATAACCGTGGTAACATTATGAGATGTTCTTATTACCACCATGCTATTGTACTATTCCAGATGATACTAAATGTTACATAATACTTCCTTGAGATAAATGTATAGTATATATCAGGTGCCTCAAAGAGAGCTCAGGTTCTCAACTGGCTCAGCCATGTTAATATTGTTATTATTATCCACTCTGTATCTGTATTTTTCTGGCTAAATAAACTGTTTCAATTCAATTCAATTCAATTCAGATTAATTGGTATTTAGATGAAAATAACAATAATAATAATATTAATAATAATAATAATAATAATAATAGAAGTAATAACAATAACAATGAATAAATGACAGAGATAAATGAAAAATCAATGTATAGTGAAAATAGAAGACAGAAATACACGAAAAAAACAATAAATACCCAGAGAAAATTAATTGAGAATAAAAGAGGGAACGAGAGAAAGACTGAATTAAAAAGGTGACATAATTTTTTTAATTCTGTATGGAAGGAAGATGATAAACGGAAATAGAGATAAGAGAGGTAGTGAATGAGGGAAGAGACGAAGGCTGAAAGATAAATTTGATAGAGAGAGAGAAACGAGAGAAAATATAATTGTGGTTATAAAAAGACAAAAAGGATAATTTAATAAAGAAACAAAAATGAGAGAAAGAGAATTAGGTAAAAAAAAAAAGGTATTGGAGGTATAGAAAGAATGAGAGAAAGACGGTAAATATATGATGAAAAATAGGAAAAAATATTGAAAGAAAAGAGGATAGGCAAGACAAAGGAAGTTACACACGAGCTTAGAAGAGGAGAAAGAGGGAGAGGGGAATGGAAAGAGGGGGGAAAATAAAGGGAAAATACAGGACAGGAATTGGGAGCGGGAAATAGAGGAAGGAACGAGAGAAGAAAAAGGGGGAAGGAAAGATAAGGAGGGAAAGAGGGGAGAAAAGGAGGGAAAGAAATAATGGGAAAGAGTAAGGAGAAGAAAAGAGGGGAAAAGGGAAAAGGGGAAAAGAAAGGAGAAGAATATAGGGGAAGAAAAATGGAAAGAAAAAGGGAAGGAACGATAAGAAATGAAACAAGGAGAGAAAAGAGGGAAGAAAGAAGGGAGAAGGCAAGGAAAGACGGGAGAAAGGAAAGGAATAGAGGAGAACGGAAGAGAAGGGGGGAGAACAGAAGGGAAGAGGGGGAACGGAAAGGAAGAGGGGAGAAGAGGGGAAGAAGGGGGAGAAGAGGGGTGAGGGTGGGGAGAAGAGGAGGGGGGAAGAGGGGAGAACGGGGGAGAAAAGGTGAGAACGGGAGGGAAGAGGGGAGAACGGAAGAGAACAGGGAGAACGGAGGGGAAGAAAGGAGAAGGGAAGGGAAGAGGGGAGAAGGGAAGGGGAAAGGCTAATTCATGCAAGGAGAAAAAAGTCTATCACTGAAAACAGAAACAAAACAAGTCAGGTGAAGGAGCAGCTATAGGGAGGAACACGAGAGGCTATAGGTGTGTGAGTGTGTGTGTGTGTGTGTGTGTGTGTGTGTGTGTGTGTGTGTGTGTGTGTGTGTGTGTGTGTGTGTGTGTGAGAGTGTGAGTGTGTGTGTGTGTGTGTGTGTGTGTGTGTGTGTGTGTGTGTGTGTGTGTGTGTGTGTGAGAGAGAGTGTGTGTGTGTGTGAGTGTGTGTGTGTGTGTGTGTGTGTGTGTGTGTGTGTGTGTGTTCTTGCGTGAGTGTGCGTGTGAGTATGAGGGGATCGTACACAGGTCGTAAAGACACCAGTCCGTCACGACCCTTTGCTCTCGTGCCTGAGATTTTAAAGGGGATATATCTCTGTTCCTGACCACGGGGTAAGAGAGAGAGAGAGAGAGAGAGAGAGAGAGAGAGAGAGAGAGAGAGAGAGAGAGAGAGAGAGAGAGAGAGAGCAGCAGCTGTATCACCATTTTCTCTCCATAATACGGTCAAGAAGGGGTCAGTGTGCATTGACCTTTCTCAATCTAAGCAAGCAAACTAGCAAGCACGAGGGTGGATGACTGAGTGATTGTATGACCGTCATGCGACAGGGAAGGAGGGGACGAGTCCGTTCACATGGTTCTTGATGATATTTTTCTATCAAGCAGAGTCAACACGTGGTAGCAGGCAGGCAGGCAGGCAGGCGGGTAAGGGAAGGGGAGTGGCTGTAAGTAGAGTCATGCCTATGATGTTATCTTCCAAGCAAGATCTGAATCAGTAATAGCAAGACAAGCAAGGACACGCGGGTAACAAATGTGTCATACCAGGTGTCACGGCCACTACTGAACAACCTTTCTTAATCAGTGTTCCAACTCCTAGGCCCATTAATCAGACTCACGTTTTGAAATAACGGGTGTGGTTAACAGACCAGGATATGTAGACACTCCTTGCTACCTCTGGCTGATAGTTGAAGGTGACATTTAATACAGACCCGCTGTAAGAAAACATCCAAGGAAAACTATTCTTTATACTGTGCAAATTGAGTCAAGTGTGAGAAAATAGAAAGGCAGAGACGTAGACAGACAACTAGACAGAGAGACTGGTAAACAGGTAAACAAGAAGACTGGCAGACAGGTAGCCTGGCAGATAGGCAGACAGATAGACAAAAAAACAGCAGACAGATAGACAGACAGACAAACACGCTAGCAAGCAAGGGACTATATGCAGTGCCAGACGATGCTGATGCTGTGCTTGTTAGCAGAGTCAGCGAATACTGTACGAAGAGGAAGAGGGATGCATGCAAGCACGGTGGTCTACAATGTTGCTGCTCTTGCTGGTAGAGGCAGTGGGTGGCAGTAACATGTAGTCAAGCAAGCAAGCAAGCAGGTAAAGAAGTGGAAAATGGATGCAAGCACAATCCAACCGGTACTTTCTTGCAATCTGAGTAAGAGGAAGTAACAAGCAAGCAGGGAGATACACGCACAGTACCAGACGACTTTGTCCTTGCAAACAGATTCAGCGGCAGTAGAAGCAGTTAAGGGTGATTTGAGCGAGTGGATGCAACCACAATACCCCCACGATGTTGTTTTGTAAGCAGAGTCCATAAGAGTGGCAGTGGGGAAGGCAGGCAAGTGAAGGGGTCCGTACAGTGCCTAATGATGCTGTGCTTTCATGAAGAATTAATGGGAATGAAAGCAGACAGTCAGGCAGGGAGGAAAGGAGGGAGGGAGTTAAGGAGGTACAGGCAGGTAGACAAACAGGCAGGTAGGCAGGTGGGCAGGTAGACAAACAGGCAGGTGTGCAGGTAGACAAACAGGCAGGTGTGCAGGTAGACAAACAGGCAGGTAGGCAGGTGTGCCGGTAGACAAACAGGCAGGTGTGCAGGTAGACAAACAGGCAGGTAGGCAGGTGTGCAGGCAGGCAGGAAGACAGTCAAACAGGCAGGCAGGCAGGAAGGCAGGCACTATGCAGGCAGGCAGGCAGGGAAGGTATACATGCACGATATGAGGCGGTATTTTCTTACAAGCAGGTACCGAGAGTGGCAGCGGGTATTAATTAGGAGGAGAAATTTTAAGTGTTGCTTGGGCGAGCAGGAGAGATGAGGTAGATTAAATCTCATTACAGGAGGGAGGGGAGGGAGAGGGGAGGGAGGGAAGGAGGGACAGGAAAGGAAGGAAAGATGGGGGAAGACAGGGGAGGTAGAGAAGGCAAGGGATGGAGGGAAAGATGGATAATAAGGAGGGAGAGGGACGGAAAGAGATAGGAAGACAACGAAGAGAAATCGAGGGCGGGAAAAGAGGAAGTGGGGAAGGAAGGGGAAAGGGAAGAAGGAGAGAAGGAAGGGGAAGGGAAGAAAGGAGAGGGAAAAGGGAAGAAAGGAGAGAAGGAAGGGGGGAAGACTGCTGAAGCTACATGACTGCCGGAGATACATAAAGAATCCAAGACTGTGGGAGCTAATCATTACATCACCGCTTCATTAACCAGAACTTGTTGGCCTTAAAAATTATCCCAAGGTAACATGAACGCAAAGGCCTTATGAACACGGTCTTACACTTACGGACGCAAAGGTTTTACGGACACGGACTTACTGTGCACTCACGGACTCATGAACGCAAAGGACTTAAGAACACGAACGCATAGTCGCAAAAAACTTACGGCTAAACTCATCGACGCAAAGGCACACGGACCCACGTACACGAGAGGAAAAACAACTGAGTTAGCAACGCGAGGAACTGTCCCGGGGAGAAGCGTTATATAGACAAACTGTATGAAATCTAACCGGGAGAGACAGATAAACAGACAGACTGACATAGAGAGACAGGCAGACGGACAGATACAAAGAGACAGAGACAAAGACAGACAGACAGAGATGACTGAGACAGAGAGAGACACATGGAGAGAGAGATAGAGAGATGGCGGACAGACAGAGATAGAAAGAGAGGCAGAAAGAGGTACAAACAGACAGACAAGCATACAGACAGATAGACGGAGGTACACAGGGAGCCAAAAATAGACAAAAAGACAGAGAATCAAAGACAGACAAACAGACAGACACAGACAGACAGATTAAGTCCCCCAAAACAACCCAGAACCACGAACATACCATAAGGTGTCCATCCACCCTCGAGTACAAGATGTCAGCCTCCACCCTCGAGTACAAGATGTCAGCCTCCACCCTCAAGTACAAGATGTCAGCCTCCACCCTCGAGTACAAGATGTCAGCCTCCACCCTCGAGTACAAGATGTCAGCCTTCACCCTTGAGTACGAAATGTCAGCCTCCAACCTCAAGTATAATGTCAGCCTCCACCCTCGAGTACAAGGTGTCAGGTAACAGTCACTTCTTGATTCAGTAGCTCAGTGATAGAACGTTCGCCTCGCAAGTGTAATTCCTGAGTTCGATTCCCCACTGGAGTAAGGATTTAAGATTCACTCCCTTTAGACTAACTCTTACTTCAGATAAAGAATGTTATATGTGCACAGTCTACCATGATGACCCACCTTGCCAAACCAAATAGAATTGCAGCATCCAAGGTGCAACAATGCAAGATGCAGCACTAAGATGATTAAGAGAATGTTATTTACCTGGGAAACAATATGATGGGTGAATTGACTCGCTTGCAACACAGTGGAGGTATACAAGACTGTTAACTAAATTACGGTGCAATAAGCCTTCTGAACTTTCTTGCAACACGGGGGAGAAGTGGCCTGGGTTAGTGCGAGTCACGGCAGACGTTGGAAATCCTTCCTTTAGCAAATTTCCTTTTCCGTTATCAACGATGTACTGTATGCCATACAGCAGGAAAGGTTGCAGACAAAGATTTGACCCCACGATGACTGTAGGACACACAGGTAGTAAGCAGCTACTAAACAGGGAGGTACTACTGCCTGGGAAGATATTGGAAGCATAATGTATTGTCTAATGGTAGACCCTGCTGCCATATGGCATCACGAAAATTGTGACCAAGTCCCAGGTTGCTGGTCTGACTTTCTGCCTCATTCACACACAATTGCAGGGTCTCAATTGTTTATCTTACTTTGACATCATCATCATCATCATCATCATCATTATTATTATTATTATTATTATTATTATTATTATTATTATTATTATTATTATTATTATTATTATTATTATTATTATTATTATTATTATTATCATTACTGTGTTGTTATTACTATTATTATTATCATTGTTATTTTGCTATTTTATTTTATTTTTTTTATTTTTTATTATAAATTTTATTTACTATGAATTATTATTACATTTTCGCCCCCCAGGTCCCGATGTGAGTCAGTGACCTATTCCCGGGTGGGCTAATCCCCGGAAGAAAAAAAAAAAACCCTGATGAAATCAATGGTGGAGTCCTGATCTGTCTCATACCTGAAGCGCTCTAACGGCTCCTTAACTCACCTGTAGTGTCCTCAAGCCTCGGGTAAACAAGTTAGTTCATCGGATAAATAACACATTCGTGTCTGTGCGTGTGTCCATCACGTAATTCAGAGGACGATTCTAATATACCCTCCTTCCACCCCAACATTACCCCAACCCACCACTTCAACCCCTTGTGCTTTCATAACCCATACAACCCCACCTCTCTCCCCATCCCCTACCACTGCACCACCACCTCGTCCGCCCCGTAATCCCCCACACCTTCACCACCTACCTCGCCCCCAAAGGTAAATTACACCCTGCTGGCGACTGTAATTGGCCATAACACCTACACTCAGGCCTGTATGTATGTTATGCAGCCGAATTTTACTCGTGAATGTTTTAGCTGTTTAACTGTAAAGCCAAGTTGGAAATGACAGAGAGGAATCTAAATCCGCATCATAAAACACATTTACTAAACATAGATGTGTAAATGTTTTGTTTTTGTGATGTCATTTTGGAGAGAGGAGGATGAGGAGGACTGAGAAGGTGTAAGGAGCTGAGAAGAGGAGGAGTGAGCAAGAGTGAAGAGGAGAAGTGGTGAGAAGTTATGAGTTGAGAGGAGGAGTGAGGAGGGATGAGGATGAGGAGTGAGGAGAATTAAGGATATGTGAAGAGGAGGAGGAATGAGGAGTAGGTGGAAGGAAGAAGTGTGATGATTAATAATAATACAAAAAATAATAATAATACGAAAAAAGATTCGACAATTACCTGTCCGTGTTGTATCAATTACCTCTATCAAATAATTAGTGTGTGGCGAGTTATGAGGAGGTAACTATCCAAGCTTTTAAAATTTAGCTAGAGACAGAGAGAGACAGAGACTCTGAGAGGTAACCAGCAAGCGTTTCTGCAATAGCTAACCTGATCATACCAACACAACACGCATCTCCCTCACCAAGACTATCGTGACGACCCTGTAATTGGATATCACGGTATTAATGGTGACACAAAGGGCGGCGGTAAA
Organism: Homarus americanus; assembly: GCF_018991925.1. Classification (NCBI taxonomy): domain Eukaryota; kingdom Metazoa; phylum Arthropoda; class Malacostraca; order Decapoda; family Nephropidae; genus Homarus; species Homarus americanus. The sequence continues at coordinate 13,339,533 of NW_024721079.1, read as the reverse complement.
CCTTTAAGGGGGTGCTCCAGTGGTGGGTTGTTAGGTAGTAATGGTGCACGTTAACAAGACGACCAACGCCAACATAAACCTGGACCTGCTGTTCACGGATACTAGCCTGGAGGACGGTGGGTGTGTGTGTGTGTGTGTGTGTGTGTGTGTGTGTGTGTGTGTGTGTGTAACAGATGCTTCTTTCAGCCACTGGTGACCGTGACTAATGCTGTGCTCTTATACTGTTGCAATGATCACAACACACAAGCATACACTTTATAAATATTACCCTAATGTTCCAAACACATTACAACACTGCTCCAAACAGACAAACCCACACTAATGCGCGCAAACGCATACTAGAACCTTGTTCCACAGACACACTACAACAATGTTCCATGCACATTACAACAATGCTCCACACACACACACACACACACACACACACACACACACACACACACACACACACACACACACACACACACACACACACACACACACACACACACACACACACACACACACACACACACACACACACACACACACACACACACTCCACTACCTGTACTACTACTACTAATAATTTGCTGTCACTCGAAATAGAGTATGCTGATCATCCAGCTATGATACAATGATATGAGTTTTTAAAGGTGTCACCTTCGTTGGTGAACTCTGAGGTGACTCGATCGGCCGATACTGGAACGCAGGGCCGTTCACAGATGTTGCACGTGTAGAAGGCGTCATCTAGTGCATGAAGGGAGGCGGCAGCGTCTATTCGGTGTTAGCGTTTGTCGCCTCGATATGTAGTCGGTCTAACTCGAAATTATTGACACCTTATCGCGTGGGGCTCCTCTAAGCGTTAAGGTGTGGAGTAATCGTCTCCCAGGTGTGGGAGGTCGATTTGGCACTTTTTTTAGGTTTGTCTTAAGACTATCCTTATTCCTTTTCCGTTGTCCACCAGTGTTACGTTTACTATTCGTTAGGTGTCTGTAAAGTAGCTGCTTAGGCAGTCTACTGTCGTCCATGCTGAAAACATGGCCAGTTCAACGTAGTTGTTCATGGATAATGGTAGCCTCGATGGTCCTACAGTTGGTGAAAGCGAGAATACTGGCATTTGTTCTCTTGTCTTCCCAGCGAACTCGGAGGTGGAATGTAGACTACGTTGGTAAAAGTTTTCAAGTGCCTTGAGGTGCCTCCTGTATGTGACCCATTTCTTGCTGCCATGTAGCAGACTGGGGTGGACCACTGTTCAATATACGTGTATCGTTGTAGATAATTTCAGCTCCCTACAGCTGAAGACATGGGTAAGGAGTCTGCCAAAGGCTCGAGATGCTATGTGATCCGATATTGAATCTCTTCATCGATGTCCGTGGTGCTGGACAGGTGGGAGGCGAAATACTGAAAGTGGGTAACATTAGACAGGGAAGTATCGAAGTGTGCATACGCATCTCGTAGGTGTTCAGGATCTCCTGTAGTTCGCGTTCAGTGTGAGCGGCGAGGGTGAGGTCGTCTGCTTACTGAAGTTCAGTAATGGAAGTCGCCGACCCCTTTAATCCGGCCTGGAGTCATCTTATGTTGCAAAGTCCCTTAATCCGATACTCGATGTCCCCTCAGCCCGCTAAATTGGCATTGGCACGAGGAAGGAAGGCAGCCAATAAAATGGAAAAGAGAGTTGGTGCCAGTACACATCCTTGTTTTATCCCTATTTAGATGGGGAAGAACTCAGACTAGGTGCCCTTGTTCAGGACACTGCTGTTTATACTACTGTGGAGTTGCCAAGCAGCGGTGATGAATTTTGGTGGGCAGCCCAAAACGGCTGAGAGTCCGCCAGAGACTGTTGATCGAGTCGAAGATCGATGAAGGCCATGTACATGTTACAACGTTTTTCTCTGCACCTTTTTGGTATCTGGTGGGCAGCAAAGATCATGTAAGTGGTCCACGTCATGATCAAATCACACAACCCCCAAAACACACAAAACACACACACACACACACACACACACACACACACACACACACACACACACACACACACACACACACACACACTGAAACAAATGATGCCATGTTTTCAATAGCTTGCAGTAATCCCTATTTGATTACAGTCAGCCTCGCCCTTATCGTGATTCTCTCGCTCTCTTTTTTTCACTTTCCATTTAATTAAGGATATATCACAGGTGCTGGCTACGCTAAAGTGCTTTGACAGTATTTTCCCCTCTGTAGTGGAACACAACAGTACGTTAACTTGATTCATGGGAAGTCTTGTAATGTTAAACTTGTATAATGGGAGCTTTATATACATGTGTGTGTGTGTCTATGTAGTGATGATGATGGATGGTGTATTGATAATGGGTGGTGTTAGCATATGTAGTGATGATGGATGGTGTTATATGTAGTATTGATGGATGGTGTTATATATGATGATGGATGGTGTTATATGTAGTGATGATGGATGGTGTTATATGTAGTGATGATGGATGGTGTTATATATAGTGATGATGGATGGTGTTATATGTAGTGATGATGGGTGGTGTTATATGTAGAGATGATGGGTGGTGTTATATGTAGTGATGTTGGATGGTGTTATATGTAGTGGTGGTGGTGACTGTGGTTGTGACAGTGGTGGTGATGGTGATTGCGGCATGTTTGTGGTGATAGTGGTGGTGGTAGAGACTGGTTGATAGTATTGGTAATGATGGTGGTGGTAATGATGATGGTGGTAGTAGTGGTGGTAGTGATGATGGTGGTAGTAGTGATGGTAGTGCTATATGTAGTGATGATGGATGGTGTTATATGTAGTGATGATGGATGTTGTTATATGTAGTGATGATGGATGTTGTTATATGTAGTGATGATGGATGTTGTTATATGTAGTGATGATGGATGTTGTTATATGTAGTGATGATGGATGTTGTTATATGTAGTGATGATGGATGGTGTTATATGTAGTAATGATGGATGGTGTTATATGTAGTAATGATGGGTGGTATTATATGTAGTGATGATTAGGCAATAAAATAATATCAGTTTAATGCTAAAAAAAATATACTTTGCTGTACCGTTGTAGTGGAACTTACATACACCGTTAATGAACTATTGATGGAAGAAGAAGTTTTAGGGATTGAACAGTGAGACAATGTGGAGCCTCCCGGAGGGTGGCGTCCTACCGTGGCCTAGCGGATGAGCCGCCCAGAGGGCGGCGATTCTGCTAGTATATACATATATGTGTGTGTGTGTGTGTGTGTGTGTGTGTGTTTAGTGACCTTGCTGTAGGCGCTGAGGTACAGTACACTTGTTTACTGCAGGTGACAGGCTAGAGGGATGTATAGAAAATAATATGGACAAAGTATACCTTCATAACCTGTGTGTGTAAAGCGGTGCATCAGGTAGTGGATATTTTCACTGTCCGACTGTCTAATTTGTACTAATTGACCAGATAATTTGTACTAATTGACCAGATAATTTGTACTAATCGGCTGGATAAGTTTTGGATAACCTTTCATATATTTAGATTTTCTGTTAAATAATTGGTACAAAAGGTGTTTGTGTTATATAAATCAGGACATATACTCTGGTATATACTAGTCTGGATGAAACTATTGTTGATTTAATGCACATGTTTATGGTTCGGGCCTCACGTAATTTTGGGTTCTATGTTAAGTTCTGGTGATTTTATTATAAATATCCGTGTTTGAAAGACTGAGTTATGTTTATTTTTTTTTATTACCTCTAGTTCTTTCGTGGTGAGTAGTGGTTCAAAATATGTTGGCGTTATAGGATTCAGTAATTACTCTTTTCTGGTTCATATACAACTGACGTTATTTTAGTGTCAATAAGAATGTTTACAGACTTACAGAATTTAATGAATATCCTGAGTTAAGCTTGGGTTAAGAACTTTGAAAACTAAGTCACCACAAACTTACTGCTGCCAGCATTAGCCTGTATACACTCTAGGCCAGCCAAACAAAACAATTCTCATGACACTTTATACCAAAACGTTAATCTCGGGTAGGGAATGAATTATTTTTTCCAGTTTGAAAACAATAGATAATGATTATAATAAGGGTGTAAGAAGAACTATTACACCCTGTAGTGTTATAGTGAGTTAGGAAGAGACTGAGTGAGGGAAGACCAACAGGTAACACACGTGGAAGCTACCTCAGACATATTAGACTATTCAAAAATACAGGTGAATGCTGAGAAGTTAGCCCACCTTAATTATCCTCCCTACCGCCCCTCACCAGTACCCCTCTACCTCCCTTCAATACTACTCTCCCTATCTTCCTTCACCACTACCCTCCCTACCTCCCTTCACCACTACCCCTCTACCTCCCTTCATTACTACCCTCCCTATCTTCCGTCACCACGACCCTCCCTACCTCCCTTCACCACTACCCTCCCTACCTCCCTTCACCTACCCCTCCCACCTTCCTTTACCACTACCCTCACCTCCTTCACCACCCTCCTATCTCCTTCACCTACCTCCACCTCCCTTCACCCCTACCCTCCTACCTCCCCTTCACCCACTACCCTCACTATCTCCCTTCACCCACCATCCACCTCCCCTCACACTGCCTCCTACATCCATCACCACTGCCTCCTACCTCCCTTCACCATTACCCTCCTACTCCCTTCCAGCACTACCCTCCTACCTCCCTTCACCCACTACCCTCCCTACCTCCCTTCACCACTACCCTCCTACCTCACTTCACCACACCCTCCACCTCCCTTCACCTACCCCTCAATCTCCCTTCACCATAAGCTCCCTATCTCCTTCACCACTACCCCTCCACACTCCTTCACCACTACCCTCCTACACTCCCTTCACCCACTACCCTCCCTCCCTTCACCACTACCATCCCTACTGCCCTCACCAATACCCTCCTACCTCTCTTCACCCTGCCCTCCCTACCTCCCTTCACCACTACCATCCCTACGACCCTCACCACTACCCTCCTACTCATACCCTACCCTTCTACCTCTCTCTTCACCACTACCCTCCTATCCTTCACCACTACCCCTCCACCTCCTTCACCACTACCATCTACACTACCACTACCCTCCCTACCTCCCTTCACCCACTACCCCTCTACCTCCTTTCACCACTACCTCCTACACTCCTTCACCTACCATCCTACCTCCCTTCACCCACTACCCCTCTACCTCCTTCATTGCACCCTCCCTATCTCCCTTCACTACTACCTTTACCACCACCGCCCTTCCCTACCCCTCTATCTCTCCCTTCACACCCATGTAATGGGTCCACACTTTTGACCCCCAATGTCGGGTCAAGTCTGGACTATCTCCTGAGATAATAAGCTGTGGTCTGACAACCCATCACTACACCTCCCGCCAAGACCAAAGTTTTCATGCTCAGAGAACTGATGATACCATTTAAAAGTGAACAGTAACATCATGTGCAGTATCTAATATAGTCCCTGAGGTAATAATGCATCCTTACATTTACAAATTATAACCCCTAGAGATGTATGTGTTTTCTACTGGCATAGTTTATCTGACAAAGCTTACTATAACCACTACCCTCCTATCTCCCTTCACCACTGCTACCCTCCTACACCCCTTCACCACTACCCTCCCTATCTCCCTTCACCCACTACCCTCCCTACACCCCTTCACCCACTACCCTCCTATCTCCTTCACCAAAACCCTCCTATCTCCCTTCACCACTACCTCCCTACACATACACTGCCCTCCATACTTCCTTCACTACCCCTACCCTCCTTACATCGCACTGCCTCCATACTTCCACTACCCTCTATATCCCTTCTGCACTACCCTCCCTACACTCCTTCACCACTACCCGCCATACTTCCTTCTTTCCCTCCCTATATCCCTTCACCACTACCATCCCTACCGCCCCTCACCACTTCCCTCCGTACCTCCCTTCACACTACCCTCCGTACCTCCATACCCTACCCTCCCTACCTCCCTTCACCTACCTCCTATCTCCATTCAAAACTTCTCTCTCCACCTCCTTCCACACTCCTCCTACCTCCCTTCACCTCCCCTCCCTACCTCCCTTCCTTCTGCCCTCACCCTGCCCTCTACCTCCCTTCACCACTACCATCCCTACCGCCCTCACCACTACCCCTCCTACCGCCCTCACCACTGCCTCCACCTCCCTTCCCACTACCTCCATACCTCCCTTCACCACTACCATCCCTACCGCCCCTCACACTGCCCTCACCCTTCACCTACCCTCCCTACCTCCCTTCACCACTACCAGCATCCCTACCGCCCCTCACCACTACCCCTCTACCTCCACCTTCATTTACTGCCTCCCTATCTCCCTTCCCACCACTACCCCTCCACCTCCCTTCATTTACCTCCCTATCTCCTTCACCTACCCTCCTATATCCCTTCACCACTACCATCCCTCGCCTCACCACTATCCTCCATTGCCTCCCTTCACCTACCCTCCATTGCACTCCTTCACCACTACCTCCCTACCTCCATACCACTACCCTCCTATCTCCCTTCAAAACTACTCATCACCTCCTTCACCCACTCCCTCCTACCTCCCTTCACCTCCTCCCTACCTCCTTCACCACTACCTTCCTACCGCCCCTCACCACTACCCTCCTACACTCCTTCACCACTACCCTCCTACCTCCCTTCACCACCCTCCTACACTCCCTTACCTACCATCCCTACCGCCCCTCACACCACTACCTCCCTACCGCCCTCACCCACCACCCTCCCTACCTCCTTCACCACCACCCTCATGCCTCCTTCACCACTACCATCCCTGCCGCCTCACCACTACCCTCCCTACACTCCTTCACCACTACCCTCCTACCTCCCTTCACCACTACCATCCCTACCGCCCCTCACCACACCACTACCTCCACCTTCATTACTACCCTCCCTCTCCCTTCACCTGCCTCCACCTCCCTTCATTTACTGCCTCCTATCTCCTTCACCACTACCCACCCTACCGCCCTTCACCTGCCCTCCTACACTCCCTTCACCACTACCATCCCAGCACTCCCTTCACCACTACTATCCCTACCATCCCCTCACCACTACCCCTCTACCTCCCTTCACCCTGCCCTCCTACCTCCCTTCACCTACCATCCCAACCTCCCTTCACCACTACCCTCCTACACCTCCCTTCACACTGCCTCCCTATCTCCCTTCAACACTACCCCTCCACCTCCTTTCACCACTCCCTCCTACACTCCCTTCACCATTCCCTACCTCCCTTCACCACTACCATCCCTACCGCCCCCTCACCACTACCTCCTACCTCCCTTCACACTACCCTCCCTACCTCCCTTCACCACTGCCTCTACCTCCTTCAGCACTGCCTACCGCCTCACCACTACCCTCCTCTACCTCCTTCACCACTACCCTCATACACTCCTTCACCACTACCATCCTACGCCCTCACCTACCTCCTACACTCCCTACACACACTACCTCCCTACCTCCCTTCACCTACCATCCCTACTGCCTCCTCACCTACCCTCTACCTCCTTCATTGCTACCCTCCTATCTCCCTTCACCCACTACCTACACCTCCTTCATTACTACCCTCCCTATCTCCCTTCATTACTACCCTCCCTATCCTTCAACTACCTTTAACTCCTTTACCACTACCCTCCTACCGCCCTTCACCACTACATCTGCCCTCACCTACCCTCTACCTCCCTTCACCACCCTCCTACCTCCATGCCACTACCATCCCAGCCTCCCTTACCCACTGCCTCTACCTCCTTTATTACTACCTCCTACCTCCTTCACCACTGCCATCCTACCGCCCTCACCTGCCCTCTACCTCCTTCACACTGCCTCCTACCTCCTTCACCACTACCATCCCAACCTCCCTTCACCCTACCTCTACACTCCTTCATTTACTACCCTCCTATCTCCTTCACCCACTACCATCCCTACCGCCCCTCACCACTACCCTCTATCTCCCTTCACCACCTCCTACACCCCTTCACCACTGCCTCCTAAGCCCTTCACCACTACCTCCATACTTCCCTTCACCACTACCCTCCCTATATCCCTTCACAGCCATCCCTCCCTACCTCCCTTCACTACCCTCCATACTTCCCTTCACCACTACCCTCCCTATATCCCTTCACCACTACCCTCCTACCTCCTTCACACTACCTCCATACTTCCATCACCACTACCCTCTATATCCCTTCACCACTGCCTCCCTACACTCCCTTCACCCACTACCCTCCATACTTCCTTCTACCCTCCCCTGCCTCCTTCTCACTACCTCCATGACTTCCCTTCTGCACTACCTCCTATGTCCCTTCACCCACTACCCTCCTACCTCCCTTCACCACTACCCTCCATACTTCCCTTCACCACTACCCTCCTACACCCATACCACTACCCTCATACTTCCTTCACCCACTACCCTCCCTACACCCTTCACCTACCTCCTAGCCATACCACTACCCTCCATACTTCCCTTCACCTACCCTCCCTATATCCCTTCCCTATCCCTCCACCACTACTTCACCACTACCCTCCATACTTCCCTTCACCACTACCCTCCCTATAATACTTCACCACTACCCTCTCCCTACCTCCCTCACCACTACCCTCTGCTTCCCTTCACCACTACCCTCCCTATATCCCTTCACCCACACTACCCTCCATATTCCCTTCACCACTACCCTCCCTATATCAACTTCACCACACCCTTCCTACACTCCCTTGACCACTACCCTCATGCTTCCCTTCACCTACCCTCCTACCTCCCTTCTACCCTCCATACTTCCCTTCACCACTTTCTCCTACACTCCCTTCACCCCCACTACCCTCCATGCTTCCCTTCATCACACTACCCTCCCTACCTCCCTTCACACTACCCTCCATACTTCCTTCACCACTACCCTCCCTACACTCCCTTCACCACTACCTCCCTTCCCTTCACCACTACCCTCCCTACCTCCCTTCCACCCACTACCCTCCATACTTCCTTCACCACTACCCACCCTACTCCCTTCTGCCACTACCGCCATACTTCCCTTCACCACTACCTCCATACTTCCACCTACCCTCCTACCTCCTTCACCACTACCCTCCATATGCTTCCTTCACCACTACCTCCTACCTCCCTTCACCTACCCTCATACTTCCCTTCACCACTACCCTCCATACTTCCCCTTCACCACTACCTCCCTACACCCCTTCACACTACCTCCATACTTCCTTCACCACTACCCTCCTACCTCCCTTCACCACTACCCTCCATACTTCCTTCACCCTGCCCCTCCCTACCTCCCTTCACCACTACCCTCCATACTTCCCTTCACCACTACCCTCCATATCTTCTTTCATCACTATCACTCCTATCATTATCCTCCCTCTCTCCCTCCCTTCTCTTGACCTCAACCCTCAACAAGTGGCTGGATAAGGACCCTCACTCCCTCCCTCCTTCTTCCCTACCTTCCTTCTTCATCCTCCCTCCCTCCACTCCCACATACATCCAATACCCCTTGGACCTCTTTGGGTAGGAGGCAGCCGAACTCCTCCTCCACCTCCTCTTCCTTCATTACATCTTCCTATTCGTTTTTGCCATCTTCCTTTTCCTCCTCTTCCACCTTATTCTCCTCTTTTACTTTTTCTCCTCATCCCTTACTCCTCTTGTGTAGAACGAATTATTATGCGTGAATGCAGACACACACACACACACACACACACACACACACACACACACACACACACACACACACACACACACACACACACACACACATAATTTGCACAATGTGGGTGTGATAAGTGTGTGTGTAAGTGTAACAAGATATTGTGTAAGTGTGATAAACTAGTGTGCAAATGTGAAAATGTTAGTGTAAGTGTGATACATTAGTGTGTAAGTGTGATACATGAGTGTGTAAGTGTGATACATGAGTGTGTAAGTGTGATACATTAGTTACATTAGTGTGTAAGTGTGATACATTATGTGTAAGTGTGATAATTTAGTGTGTAAGTGTGAAAAGTATACGTACTGTACATCATCTTCGTAGAATTGTTTTGAACTCACCTGGAAAATAGAAGAAAAAACACGTTAATTTACAAATGATTTAAATTATATTTTCTCTCCCTGTAAACAAACATTAATTCTCAGTGCAAACAATGTTAAGTCAGTGTAAACAAATCTATTAAGTTACTGTAAACAAGTCTATTACGTCAATAAAAACAAATTTATTAAGTCAGTGTAAACAAAATAGCAAATAAACATAAAATAATAGCAAATATACACACGTATCTACAAAAACAAAAGATCAATAACTTGCAAAAAAAGAAATCAACAAAAACAAGTAAAAACATAAAAAAAGCACAAGTGAGCATCAAATAAAAGCAATCTAAACAACTACAGGAATAAAACAGGTTGTAGGTCACTCAAACAAAAGCGATATACCATAAAAGTGTTAAACTACTCAAACGTTGCCTGGTCGACGACATGACAGAGGCTTTTTTTTTTTATTCAACTCTGACATTTAGTGTTAAGTGAACTGGGCATTGAGGAGAGAGAGTGTGCGAGAGAGAGAGAGGAGGGAGGTATGGAGAGAGAAAGTGAGGTAGAGAAAGACTAAGGAAGGGAGGGTGAGGAAGGAAAGTGAAGCTGAGGAAGGGGAAGGGAGACAGGTGGGGAAAAGATAGAGGGAGATAGTGAGACAGACTTGATGAGAGATGTAGAGAGAGTGAGGGCAAGGAGGGAAAGTAGAGAAAATGAGGGAGAGAGTAAAAGAGATGGAAGCAATACTGGGACAGAACAATAGTAAGAACAGGGAGGGAGGAGGTAACTCTCCTCTCACCACCACTACCACCACAATCCACCACCACCACCACCACCATCACCACCGCCACCATCACCACCACCTCCATCATCACCACCACCACCACCATCATCACCACCACCACCACCACCACCACCACCACCATCACCACCACCACCACCACCATCACCACCACCATCCACCACCACCATCATCACCACCACAACCACCACCACCACCACCACCACCACCTCCACCACCACCACCACCACCATCACCACCACCACCACCACCATCACCACCACCACCACCCCATCACCACCACCACCACCACCACCACCACCACACCACCACCATCACCACCACCACCACCACCACCACCACCACCACCACCACCACCACCACCATCACCACCACCACCAGCACCACCACCACCATCACCACCACCACCACCACCACCACCACCACCACCACCACCACCACCACCATCACCACCACCACCAGCACCACCACCACCACCACCACCAGCACCACCACCACCATCACCATCACCACCACCAGCACCACACCACCACCATAATCACCACCACCACCACCACCACCACCACCACCACCACCACCACCACCACCATCACCACCACCACCAGCACCACCTCCATCATCACCACCACCACCACCACCATCATCACCACCACCACCACCATCACCACCACCACCACCACAACCACCACCATAATCACCACCACCACCACCATAATCACCACCACCACCACCACCACCACCACCACCACCACCACCACCATCACCACCACCACCAGCACCACCATCACCACCACCATCATCACCACCACCATCATCACCACCCACAACCACCACCACCACCACCACCACCATCACCACCACCACCACCACCATCACCACCACCTCCATCATCACCACCACCACCACCATCATCACCACCACCACCACCACCACCACCACCATCACCACCACCACCACCACCATCACCACCACCATCATCACACACCATCATCACCACCACAACCACCACCACCACCACCACCACCACCACCATCCACCACCACCACCACCACCATCACCACCACCATCATCACCACCACCATCACCACCACAACCACCACCACCACCACCACCATCACCACCACCATCATCACCACCACCATCATCACCACCACCACCATCATCACCACCACAACCACCACCATAACCACCACCACCACCACACCACCACCACCACCACCACCATCACCACCACCACCACCACCACCACCACCATCATCACCACCACCATCATCACCACCACCATCATCACCACCACCACCATCATCACCACCACCATCATCACCACTACATATGTGTTGTATGTTGAATAGTCCAGCTATCACACACACACACACACACACAATCAGCTTGGTACTAATTGGGATTTGGTCTACCTTGCTGACAACACCAAATCATACCTAAGAATCCGTACCATACATACATACATACATACATACATACATACATACATACATACATACATACATGTAGTCAATTATAAACACACCTGTACTCATGAATTCATAAAAAAAAACTAAATCAGTAAAAATGTCATAAAAATTAATTTTATTTTAGGTATTCCTAAAAATATTTACTAAGTCTACCTTAGTTAACAAGATTTCAGAGTTAAGTGAGAAAATTGAGTTAAATGGTTTTTAAAAATGTAGACAAATTTGGGGATTTAAGTAAATATTATTAACATTTTGAAAGGTAATTTTGGGCCTGCTTGCGGTCGACTTGCTGTAATTAACATAAATCTAATCATTAGTAGTAATAGTAGTAGTAGGGCTGTGGTGGAGGGAGGATGGGGGTCGTGATAGCTCCGGGTTTTTCGTCAAAAACCGGGGTTTTAAGAGAGACATCCAGCCAGAACTACCGGAATTATTACTTGTGAATGTGTATTGCCTGAAGTGATCACAGTGTCATCCACCTGTGGGCCTCCTGAGTGGTTATTGGTGATAGTTATTGGAGAGCCAGGGACTGTATAGCAGGTGGCGCTGGTGTTGGTTAGTGCCACGTAGGCCGTGGCTTGTAACCTGAGCAGGTCGAGGGTGATAACGGTCCCACTCGCCCCATGCTCAGCCCCGCCCCGCCCCACACCGCCCACCCCCGCCCCGCCCCGCCCCGCACCGCCCAGTCCCGCCTCGCCCCGTCCGCCAGTACACCAAAGCTTACCCTCCCCCCCTCCCCTCTCAAACCACAACAATTTACCACTCCCACTGCTCCCCCCACTTCCCAGGTCGATATCATGGCTTATGCAAAAGGAAAACCCATCCATTAGTAACCAATAATGCCCAGATAGAATACAAAAGCAGAGGCACCCTCCTGGGCCTGCATATATCCACGAAAAGGTTACTCCCATCATGTCCACACCAGGAAGGAAAAGGCAAGAAGGAAGAAACTGGTTCACAAATAGGGTGGTGGACGAGTGGAACAAGCTTAGCAACTTTGTAGTAAGTGCTGGAATGCTGGAAAGTTTCAAAAGGAGGCTAGATAGTTTCATGGATGATAGAGAGTGGTAGTAACTCTCTACAGGAGCTGCCATGCACAGGCCAACCGACCTATTGCAGACTCCTTATTTTCTTATGTTCTTATGTATAAAGCTCTTCCTGAGAAAATAAAACGCAACCTGGTGACATTATTTATAATACAGATTAATACCTAGCAGTACCTCTTCATACTATGAGCACCACTCAAATATTAAAATTACAGGTGGTCCAAAATGAAGCCGTAAGATTCTTCACAGGTGAAAGATACCCCTTCACCAGAACCACAGCCGAGATACATAGAGACCTGAGAATAAAACCCATCAATCAGTAGCTGCACACCCTGGCCAGTAGAATCTGGCAAAAGATAGGACGATCAGAGCAAGAACTCCTTCAAAGAAAGACTCCCACCAGACAACGACAACAACCATAAATGGTTCCCAAAAAGTTACCAAATCTCAAAAGGTCCATTATCATCCCCAATCTACACGGCCAGGCAATAGACAACCTCCCTAGACCAGCATCCGCCAGTAGGGTCGGCGGAATATGAAATAAGGCCCTTAAAACACCCATATACGGGATAGGGTAGGCTGTCTAGTGCCTGTGTTGACAAACAATAACTAACCCATGACACAACCCTAACACACCATTAGCTTAGCTAGGCGGTCAGCCCGCTCTCTCTTACCTCCTCCTAAATTTCTTCAATTTCCGAACTAATACTTTCTTCCCCCACCTCTAATCTTCTTTCGGGCCTTTCTCTACAAAAACAAAAAATGGCTGGGAAATGTGTTTGTCAGTGCTTAGGCCGGAATCAGAAATGCACGACCTGTATTTGTGTGAGAAGTAACACACGATGTGTGGGTTGTAGGAAAGGGACCAGCTGTCAAAATCCCAACGGCAGAGATCCATCATCCGATGACGACATGTCAGACGAAAGTAGTGAACCCACTCAGTCGGAAAATACTGTTCATGAGGTGAATGACATACAGTCAACAAATTGGAAAGGCATGTTGGGGGACAATGCGGAGAAGTGGGTGAAAGAAGCCTAGTCAGAAGTGGTCAGGTGGTCGCCAGCTAACCTCTTAGAACCACCCAAGAGTGCAGCCACCAAAGAAATGATCAGGGAGATGACTTGCCTCATAATCAATTACACTCACGACACCCCCCTCGTCCCATTAGCTCTTCAAATACTGGCCATAATACCCCATCTATTCTGTCCGAGGACACATGCAAGGTCTAAGTGCAAAGAAAATGTGGCAGCAATGAATAGAAGACTGACAATGTGGCAGAAAAGAGCCCTTGATGATCTCCTACGCGAGGCAAAAACACTGCAGGAGAGTTTAAAATTAATAAGAGATGTTGCCAGAAAGTTTGGTAATAAGATGTGTGTGGGAAAAATGTCCTCGGAGGTAAGATCTCTCACAGAGGAATCTTGCGGTGGTGTTTTACCAATAAACAGAGACAAATTACAACAACTGAAGGAAAAACATCCGCCTGCAAGTGCAAAGGAAGGCATCAGGTTCCAGGGTGCCTATAACCCTCCAGATGCTGTCATGTTCGAGAAAATAACAGGAGAGATGGTGTGGAAAAAAGCAGTGAAGATACAGGGAGGGGCTGGCCCTTTAGGCCTGGATGCAGACTGTTGGAGAGTCATCCTCAGCACTAACAAGTTTGGTGCCGCGGCAAGTAATCTCTGCAATGCCACCGCCGCCCTTGCAAGAAAGCTAGCAACCTCATGATGCCACCACCTCCATGCTCTGACGGCCTGCCGTCTCATTCCCCTGGATAAAAATCCAGGATGTAGGACTATAGGGGTGGGGGTAGTGCTGAGACGGATCATTGCAAAATGTATATTGGAGGTGGTAAATGATGATGTCAGGGCAGCTGCAGGGAGCTTGCAAGTATGTGCTGGCCACCAGGTTGGGGGAGGGAAGCTGCGATTCATGCCATGAGAAAGATATTTGAGCAGCGTAATTATGGGGCAATACTTGTGGTTGACGCTTCCAACACATTCAACATAATCAACCGCAAGGCTACACTGCACAACATCAAGATCGAGTGTCCAAGCATTGCAATATATGTTGAAAACACATATAGGAACCCGACAGACCTCTATATAACAAGCTTCAAGGCCCTAAGAGGAGATACACCATACAGTCAACTGAGGGAGCAACGCAGGGGACCCGTGTCTCCATGGTAATGTACGTACTAAGCCTATCCGTGCTCCAACATACAATAAAATATAGAATAACCTAGGTCAAGTAAGTGGCTTATGTTGGTGACCTTACAGGAGCAGGAAAAGTGGAGGACATAAAAAAGTGGTGGGACCTGGTAACATCACGACGTCCACAAATAGGGTACCACACAAATGCCAGCAAGTCCTTCCTCACTGTGAAGCCAAAACACTATTAACGGGCAATAGAAATGTTCGGCGGAAGTGAGAAGTGAGGTAAAAATAACAAAGGACGGCCAAAGACATTTAGGTGTGGTAATCGGCGCGAATGACTTCAAGACCGAGTACGTAACGGGGAAGGTAAATGAGTGGGTGAAAGAAATCCAAGCTCTGTCTGATATTGCTAAAACAAACCCACATGCGGCTTTTGCGGCATTCACCCATGGAGTCAAGCATTGCTGGAATTACTTTATGCAACTATCCCTGATATCGGACCCCTCCTCCAACCTCTGGAAGAAGCCATCAAGGTCGCTTTTATACCAACACTAGTAAAAAATTCTTATTTAACACCAGCAGAAAGTACACTCCTTGTACTACAACCGAGACTGGGAGGAAGGGGATTGACTAATCCAGTGGAGCTTGCTGTCAACGAACATCAGAACTCTGTCAAGCTCATGGCAGCCCTCACTGAGCACATAAAAGCTAAGAATGCATTAAGTCAGGTGAATAACAAGGAATTAAACAAGATTCGACGGTCCATTACGACAGAACGGCAACACAGGAGGTGGGCGACTCGAACTGGCCAACAATGTTATCGCTCAGGGCAAATGGTTTCAGTCTTAATAAACAAGAATTTACAGATGCCATTGCTCTAAGGCACGGTCGGCCAGTAGAAGGCTTGCCCTCCCAATGCGTGTGTGGCTCTTCCTACGAAATCGACCGTTCGCTATGATGTGCAGAAAAAGGGAGCTTCATGTGCCGCGAGGGGCATGACAAAGTAAGGGATCACAGCAAATTTACTGAAGAAATCTGCCACGACGTCACGGTGAGACAGCCCCTCCTTCCATTGGGCGGCAAGAACCTCAGTCTGGGACACAACACATCTAACAAAGCCCGATGTGGACGTCAGCGCTCGAGATTCTGGAAAAAGGGACAACTAGCAGCTACTGATGTTAGGATATTCGATCCCATGTGTATGTCACCACCAACCTATCTTGAAGCTGCACACAAGAGGAACTTGAGAACGACAAGATTGGGGTGTATAGTAGAATTCCAGAATGTGGATCAGGGCAGTTCCTCCTCTGGTGTTCACAACCTCTGGTGGGATGGGTCCAAGTGCAAAGACGCTTTTATGCCAGACTGGTGCGGAGGTGTTGGCTGGGCAGAAGAAGCAGCTTCGTGACGTTGCAGCCTGGTTGAGATGTCGACTGTCCTCTCTGCTTAGGTCTGCATTGCTTTGCCTCAGGGGAACGAGATCTTCGGCTCCAAAGCCAACAACAGTACAGATATTGACTATGAGGCAACAGTCACTGAATGCTGCATAGAAATGCGGCTTAACTCAGCTATGGTAGCTACTTTTGTATTAGGATATTTAGTATTAAGGTAATAAAATTTCGGGCGTAGGTATGGCAATTGGGAGACTGGAGGCCATTAAAAATAGTAATAGTAGTATTAGTAACAGTAGTAATGTAATAACCCGGTTTATATATTTTATTTGTATGTAATAGTAGTAGCAGTAGTAGTAATGCCAGGTGTTCGATTGGAAATGAGGTCAGAATAACAAAAGATGGCCAAAAGACGCCGCCTAAGCATGATAATAAACACTGACGGGACTTCAAGACCGAGTGCGCATGTGGAAAGGTGAATGAGTGGGTTAGGGAAATCCAAGCTCTGTCTGAGATTGCTAACACAGAGCCACATGCGGCTTTTGCGGCATTCACCCATGGAGTCAAGCATCGCTGGAACTACCTGATGCGCACTATCTCTGATATCAGACCCCTCCTCCACCTTCTGGAAGAAGCTATCATCGTCAATTTCATTCCCAAATTAGTGAAACGCCCTCACTTAACCCCAGCAGAAGGATCACTCCTTGCACTGCCACCGAGACTGGGAGGAATGGGATTGACCAATCCAGAGGAGATTCGTGCCACTGAACATCAAAACTCAGTTAAGCTCACGGCAGCCCTCACCAACCACATAATAGCTCAGAACGCTACAGGTGAGGTGGATACCGGCGAAATAAACAAGATTCGACGGTCCATTACGACAGAACGACAGCACGGCCAAAGTGACAAGTTGTAACAACTGATGCTCCAAGTACCAGAGAATTAAAAAAAAAAGTAGCTATAGCGCAGGAGGTGGGCGCCTCGAAATGGTTAACTACGTTACCGATAAGGGCAAATGGTTTCAGTCTTATTAAACAATAATTTACAGATGCCATTGCTCTAAGGTACGGAGGGCCAGTAGAAGGTTTGCCCTCCCAATGCGTGTGTGCTCTTCCTATGACGTCGATCACGCCATGATGTGCAAGAGAGGGGGCTTCATATGCATGAGACATGACGAAGTAAGGGATCTCATTGCAAATATGTTGAAGGAAATCTGTCGTGATGTCAGGGTCGAACCGACCTTCCTTCCATTGGACGGTGAGAATTTCCAACATAGGACTTCAAACACATCAATGGCGTGTGGACGTAAATTGCTCAAGGCTTCTGGGCGTGAGACAGCGAGCCTTCAACCCGACGCAAGGATTTTTATCCATAGCAGCATTATCATTGCAACCTGGCTCTTGAATCTACACACAGGAGGAACAGAGGTTGAGGAGGTTTAGGGCGTTGGGTCGGGGACGGTTTGGCTTATTAGGTTATTATCCACAACCTTTGGTGGGGATGGGACCAAGTGCAGATGCTTCTATGCCAGACTCCTTGAGTGTTATCAGACAAAGCAGCAGCCCAGAAGTTATGTTACAACCTGGTTGAGATATGCGACTGTCCTTCTCTCTCTCTCCTTGGGTCTACTTTGCTCTGCCTCTCAGGGAACGAGCATCGGCCCCAAAGCCGACAACAGTGGCAGATATTGACGCTATGAGGCGAAGGTGTGGCTATTGTGGGAGGCTGGAAACCACGTTAAAAATAATTGTAATAGTAGTAGTAGTAGTAGTATGGAAGCTAGTATTGGTAGGCGGCCAGCGCGGCGTGGGTGTGGTGGAACGTCCTCCCTGATCTAAAGTGTTATTGGTGGGGACATACTCGTTGTGTGGGATCGGGAATTTGACAATGTGTCCGTGAATATCGGATGTCACCCTAAGCATTGCCACCCAAGGTTTCTTCTCATCCCTTACGGCATAAATTGTAAATATTCCGTGTGTTCACCGGCGTTCTCCAAGTGAGTGGTGACCTGTGCTGGGTCGGTGGTGGGATAATGAGGAGGCTCGGCGCCAAGGTCAGTGTCGTTAGGCCTACTTTGACAGGGGTGGTCCCGAGACTATCGCTCCTATGGGGCCGAGAGTGCTGCCCATGCGGTCGCCCCCCCCCCCCCACCATAGTAACGGACACTAAATATAGGGTCTCGACGAACCAAGTGAGTATACATAACTGATATTACACCAGTGAGACCATATAAATAGTGGTTATTTGTGCCAAGGATATATAAACAAGTGCCTGGTGTGACAAACTCTTGTCCATAGTGTATCATTCTGATGTATGGATGGTCGCTATTAGGGGGGGTAGCCTACACACCCACGCGCGCACTTATGCCCCTACTACCTGGACACAGCAGTCCAGCCTGTCACCTCTCCGCCCTTCCCTCATAAGAACCAGTATAATCTTGTGCCTGGGACTAAATCAGATGTTCGGAGGCGGACGTAACCGTCGCCCAAGGTGCTGTTCACTATGCCTGGTAACATTCTTTGCTGCGTCTGTGCTAGCCCGAACCAAAACTGCACAAATTGTGTTTGTGCGAGAAACAACCGACCATGTGTGGATTGCAGGAAGCTAGACCAGTGTCGGAACCCACGTCGCAGGGAGCCGACACAGGTGGCCACAGTGGATATCGCCGGGACCCAACTACCCGATGATATCCGAAATGATAGCAGTGAGTCTACTCAACCCGAAAATGTAGTACTAACAAATGCTGCTCCCTTAGTAGCAGGTGTCCACGAGGAGAATGAGAGACAGCCACCGCAGTGGAATGGCATGTCGATGGAAAATGCAGACATATGGGTCAAAGAAACCTACTCAGAAATTGTCAAGTGGTCGCCCGCTAACTTATTTGAACCACCCAAGTGTGCGGCCACCAAAGAAATGATTCGGGAGATGACTCGCTTCATGACTGATTACACTCAGGACCGCTTCCTCGCCCCCCTAGCTCTTCAAATACTGGCAATAATACCACATCTATTTTGTCAGAGGACACACACAAAGGCTAAGCACAAAGAAAATGTGGCAGCAATGAAGAGAAGATTGACAATGTGGCAGACTGGGGCCCTAGATGATCTCGTATGTGAAGCAAGAACACTGCAGGAGAGACTAAAAATTACGGGTGGCGGAAAGCAAAACACCGATGACGTGGCAAGAAAATTTGGAAACAAAATGCGTGTGGGAAAAGTGTCTCTTGCGGTAAGATCTCTCACAGAGGAATCCTACGGTGGGGTGATGCCAATAAACAGAGAGACATTAAAACTATTGAAAGAGAAACATCCCCCTGCAAGCGAAGATGAAGGCATCAGGTTCCAGGGTGACTATATCCCACCAAATGCTGTCCTGTTCGAGAAAATAACAGGAGAGATGGTGTGGAAAAGGCACTGAAGACTCGAGGAGGAGCCGGCCCTTCAGGTCTGGATGCAAACGGTTGGAGTCATCCTCAGCACAAACAAATTTGGCCCTGTAGCAAGTGATCTCTGCACTGCCATTGCCGCCCTTGCAAGAAAGCTTGCATCCTCTTGCTGCCATCACCTCCAGGCCCTGACGGCCTGCCGCCTTATTCCTCTGGAAAAGAAACCAGGATGTAGACCTATAGGGGTGGGGGAAGTGCTGAGGCGGATCATCGGAAAGTGCATAATGGAGGTGGTAAAGGACGATGTCAGGGCAGCAGCAGGGAACCTACAAGTCTGTGCTGGCCATCAGGCTGGTGGGGAGGCGGCCATCCACGCCATGAGATTGATATTTGAGCAGCGTGATTGTGAGGCCGTTCTCCTGGTGGATGCTTCAAACGCATTCAACATACTTAACCGCAAGGCTGCATTGCACAACATCAAGATCAAGTGTCCTAGCTTTGCGATGTATGTTGAAAATTCGTATAGGAATCCTTCAGACCTCTACATAGTAAACAACAAGGCTCTACGAGGTGATACCATCCTACAGTCGACCGAGGGAACAACACAGGGGGACCCCGTTGCAATGGCAATGTATGCAATTGGCCTATCAGTGCTCCAACAAGAAATAAAATTTGAAACAACTGGGGTCAAACAAGTGGCATATGCTGATGACCTTACAGGAGCAGGAAAAGTGGAGTGCATCAAAAAGTGGTGGGACTTGGTAACATCGCGAGGTCCACAAATAGGGTACCACCCAAACGCCAGCAAGTCCTTCCTCATCGTGAAGCCAGAACATTATGAACGAGCATTGGAGGTTTTTGGCGGAAGTGAGGTCAAAATAACTAAGGACGGCCAAAGACATCTAGGCGCAGTAATTGGCACTACGGACTTCAAGACCAAGTACGTGGCTGATGGTTACAAGTGTTCCCTGAAGAATGCAGTGATGGGTAGGGAAACACCGGGTAACACTGAAGTCCGTTTATTATGGATGAGAGAAATACAAGTGGTGACTAGCGTGTGCCATGCACGGCTCACACAGTCAGACTGAGGCTGCCTTGCCATATGGCAGCCTCTGGGCAATGTTGCCACATAACACGTGCAGTGTTGCCACGTAATTATATATATAAATGCTACTCGGCACAGTAGCTTAGATACATAACCTACAATATATATATATATATATATATATATATATATATATATATATATATATATATATATATATATATATATATATATATATATATATATATATATATATATATATATATATATATATATATATTACCGAAGTAGCTGTGGTGGTAGTAGTAGCATTCACCCATGGAGTCGAGCATCGCTGGAACTACCTGATGCATACCATCCCTGAGATCGGACCCCTCCTCCACCCTCTGGAAGAAGCTATCAGTGTCAAGTTCATTCCCAAACTAGTGAAACACCCTGACTTAACCCCAGCAGAAAGAGCACTTCTTGCACTTCCACCAAGACTGGGAGGGATGGGACTAACAAATCCAGAGGAGATTGCTGCCACTGAACATCAAAATTCACTTAAGCTCACGGCAGCCCTCACAGACCACATAATAGCCCAGAATGCAACAGGGGAAGTGGATACCAGCGAAGTAAATAAGATTCGTAGGTCCATTACGACAGATCGACAGCACTGCCAAAATGATAAGTTGCAGCAACTATTGCTGCAGGTACCAGAAAATCTGAAAAAAGTAGCTATAGCACAGGAGGTGGGCGCCTCGAACTGGTTAACTATGTTACCGATAAGGGCAAATAGTTTCAGTCTTAATAAACAAGAATTTACAGATGCCATTGCTCTAAGGTACGGTGGGCCAGTAGAAGGTTTGTCCTCCCAATGCATGTGTGGCTCTTCCTATGATAGCGATCACGCCATGGTGTGCAAGAAGGGGGGCTTCATGTGCATGAGGCATGACGAGGTAAGGAATCTCACAGAAAATATGTTGAAGGAAATCTGCCGGGATGTCATGGTAGAACCGACCCTCCTTCCATTGGATGGTGAGATCTTCCAACACAGGACTTCAAACACATTTAACGAAGCCCGTGTGGACGTCAGTGCTCGAGGATTCTGGACGCGGGGACAGCGAGCTTTCTTCGACATCAGGATTTTTGATCCCATGGCTGCATGTCACCGTAACCTAGCTCTCCATGCTGCACATAGGAGGAACGAGAACGACAAGAGAAGGGCATATGGGGAGAGAATTCAAAACGTTGATCAAGGCAGCTTCACTCCTCTAGTGTTCACAACCTCTGGTGGGATGGGACCAAATGCAAGATGTTTCTACGCCAGACTCGCGGAGGTGATCTCCGAACAGAAGCAGCAGCCCAGAAGTTATGTTACAGCCTGGATGAGATGTCGACTGTCTTTCTCTCTCCTTTGGTCGGCTTTGCTCTGCCTCAGGGGAACGAGAGCTTCTGCCCCAACTCCGACAACTGCTGCAGATATTGACTATGAGGCTACTGTCACCGAATGCCGCATAGATCTGCGGCTCAACTAATTTAACACAGATAGGATAGCTACTTATGTATTAGGATATTTAATATTAAGGTAATTAAATGGTGGCAAAGGTGTGGCTATTGGGGGAGGCTGGAGGCCACGTTAAAAAAAAAGAAAAAAAAAGTAGTAGTAGTAGTAGTTCTTCATTATAAACACCAACATACCTCGCCTAACTAATAAGCCAACGCCATCACTTGATCGCTTCCAATCACCCGTGTAGCAAGGTAGGTGGCAGCCGTCACCCCCACTCTTCAGGGAAGTGGCAGACAGCGGTCATAAGCATAGAGAGCTGCAACTTACCAGCCCCGGGCCCCTACCCATCCCTCAATACCACCCCACACCATTACTACTCCCCCAACACCACCCCGGGCCCCTATCCCTTCCCCACAACACCTGGCTTGTACTACCCCCACCACAACATCACCCCCAGGCCACTACCCCCCACCACAACACCACCCCCAGGCCTACCCACACCACAACACCACTCCCAGGCCACTACCCCCACCACAACATCACCCCCCAGGCCACTACCCACACCACAACATCACCCCCAGGCCACTACCCACACCACAACATCACCCCCAGGCCACTACCCCCCACCACAAGACCCTGAGGGCCCCCCCCATCACTACCCCTCCAACACTAGGCAGGTGGTGCGGCACTACGTAAAGTCAACAGAGATCCCAGAAGGTGACAGGACCAATCTACCATAAAGCTGGGCTGCGTGTGACACTCTGCAGCAAGTATGATAGGGTGTGTGTGCTGGCGTCGTTTGTTGTTCCCTCCGTCCCTCCCTCCCTCCCTCCTTCCTTCCCTCCCTCCCTCCCTCCCTCCCTTTTTATCTCCCTCCTTCCCTCCATTTCTTTTTTCTTACTCTATCGTAACTTCCATCTTTCTGTCCCTCCTTTCTCTCCCATCTCTCCTTCCCTCCTTCCCTCCTTTCTCTCCTATCTTCTCTACCTTCCTTCTTTCTCTTCCTTTTTCTCTCCCTCCAACCTCTTCCCCTCCCCTCCCTTCTTTTTCTCCCTCCTTTCCTCCCTCTCTTTTTTCTCCCCCTCTGTCGTAACTTCCATTTCCCTCTCCCTCCTTTCTCACCCACTTTCTCTCCCTCCCCTCCTCCTATCCTCTGCCTCCCTCCCTTCCATCCCCTCCTTCTTTATCTCCCTCCTTCCTGGGCCCCTTCCCCTTTCTTTTTATCGTTCCTGCCTTCCCTCTCTTACTTCTTTCTCCCCACCTCCTAGGCGACACACACACACACACACCGGGGAGACACTCCTAGCTGATGAACTGCTAGGCGCCACAGCCTCTCCACTCTGACAGAAGACGGTGTTGTGTCGACTATAGACTCGTGTTGTTGCAAGAGGTAGGTTGTCAAGGAAATGCCAGCTATAGGTTATTGGGTACCACATTATGATACTAAAGGCAATAGAAGCATTGGAGCACTCGTGTGTGCGTGTGTGTGTGTGTGTGTGTGTGTGTGTGTGTGTGTGTGTGAAATTATTCGTAATTTATTGTACTCATAGACTAAGTTCACTAAACCATTGGACTCGAGAGGTTGACAGGTGTAAAAGGTGACCAGGTAATGGTTGCCTAATAAACCAACACCGTAGCACAAGACATTAATGGTTGGGTCGGGTCGGGTCAGGTCGGGTCGGGTCGGGTCGGGTCGGGTCGGGTCGGGTCAGGTCGGGTCAGGTCAGGTCGGGTCGGGTCGGGTCGGGTCGGGTCGGGTCGGGTCGGGTGAAATAAGCTAAATCTTCGGGTAATACATTGTAATATACACAGTGATAGACTCAAAAGGAAGTTTACCCTCTCGTGACTCAGGTGGTGCTCGCGTGTGTGTTCAACCAGAGTAAATGATGATAATAATGAACATGGCATTGAAGTAAGAACTCCACTATGAGAGTTATACAGGTGTTGTTGTTGTTGTTATCGTTGTTGCTGTAGTTGTTTTTGCTGTTGTTGTTGTAGTTGTTGTTAGTGTTGTTGTTTTTGTTTGTTCGTATTTTAATTAGGTTTGTTGTTGCCTTTGTTGTTGTTGCTGTTTTTTCTTGTTCATATTTTGTTGTTGTTGCTGTTTTTGTTGTTGTTATTATTGTTGTTGTTGTTTATGCTGTTGTTGTTGTTTTTGCTTTTTTTTATTACTATTATTGTTGTTGTTATTATTGTTGTGGTTGTTGTTTTGCTGTTGTGAGGCCGAGTCTCTCCCACTGTCTCTGTTTTTTGATGACTCATGTCTATGGATGAGAGAGAGAGAGAGAGAGAGAGAGAGAGAGAGAGAGAGAGAGAGAGACTCTTAAGCTACGACACGTACTAGTCTCATAAAAAAGGCCTCCAAAAGTGAACTACTACTACTACTACTACTACTACCATAGCCATTCTCAGAAGCCCCCCACACTCTCACACCACCAACTCCCATGAACGTACACCCGCCTCCCCCTTCACGTTCACCTCCGTCGATCACTTTGTATCTGCGTCATTTTCGATGTTAAGGATAGTCTGCCAGCCTGTCCGTCACGGAAGGTGTTTCCTAGTCAGTCTGCCATGATGCTCCTGCCGTCACTGTCAGTTTGTCAGTCGATTTTGAAGGTCAGTTCTGGGGAGACCAATTCAATTCATTGTGTGTGTGTGTGTGTGTGTGTGTGTGTGTGTGTGTGTGTGTGTCCCTCCTCATTTTCCTATCTCACCACTTCCCTCCGCTGTCTACTTTTACCTTGGTCATATCCCTTTATTACCCTTCCATCTCCCTTTTCCACCCCCTCACCTCTCTTTTCTACCATTCCACCTCTCTTCTCTGTTCCTCCATGTCCCTTTTCCACCTCTCCACCTCCCTTCTCCACCCCTCCACCTCCCTTCTCCACCCCTCCACCTCCCTTCTCCACCCCTCCACCTCTCTTCTCTATCAGTCTCGCCCTGGCTGGCTGGCTGGCTGCTTGACTGGCTGGCTGCTTGGCTGGCTGAGCTGGCTGGCTGGCTGGTTGGTTGGCTGGCTGGTGGACGCCACATGATTCATGATGAAGGTCGAGGTACGAACTCTTTATAATAAATAAATAAATATATATATATATATATATATATATATATATATATATATATATATATATATATATATATATATATATATATATATATATATTACAACGCTTAGAACTTCTTTTCTTCTTTCCTTTTGTTATCAGCATATATATATATATATATATATATATATATATATATATATATATATATATAATAAATAAATAAATATATATATATATATATATATTTACAAACGTCGGAGGGGGAAGTGGCAGAACTTCACGGTCATCCAGACCACAACACTCATCATGAACAAATTTTTATCGCGAGATGATAGACTGGGTGAACTTTACCACACAAGCTGATGGAGAACAGTTCCTTGATCCCATACAATATTCAGTCCTTACACAACACGTGACGGAACCCACGAGAGGAGACAACATTCTGGATTCGGTTTTGACGACTGAGGAGGCTATGGTGGGCGAGGTTCTTGTTGGGGAGAAACTAACTTCGACCAGCAACCAGCTACCACTACATAATAAAATGAATTATAATCTTTGGAAGTCAGCAGAAAGGAGTTGAAGAAGAATGCTGTGAGTTCAACAGTAGAGATTACCAACTGATGCCGGACAGATTACAAAGAACTTATAGGGGAAATTTCGTCAAGAGGAATCAAACAGACGAATCACTGCAATCAATCATGGCAATCCTTGAGACAAGAAGTCCAGGAATGTACACCTACGAAATCATGGAAAAGGGGGAATAAGACCAGGTGGACGAATCACAAATCCAGGAAAACCATTAAAAGAAATTGCCGCTGTGAGACGGTAGTCAACCCGCTGAGAGGAGTGTGGGAACTTGTGAACCGGCTGCCTTGAGTATTTTTGGTGGTTTGCTGGCTTTTGATATTTTAAAATGACTAATTTCGGGATGTAAGGTAAACAAAGTATATTTAAACTTTTATTTCACATTTTTAGGCCGGAAACCTGGCGAAGAGGACATTGGATGGGCTATTGCGATTCTGTATGACCTGTGTTGGTAAATAGTAAAATTAAATGGGATTTCCACCCTCATATTCAATATCTAATTACCGTTGTTTAAAACCTGAACAATAACTTGAAAAAAATGATAAATAAGGAAATGGATGACATATTACAGTGATCATAAAAATAAGGGTCTTTATATATTACTCTTTCAAGCAGGTAAACCGAAGATCATATTGTGAAACAATTTCATCCTTCCTTCCCTTCATTCTTTCATGAATTTCCTTGCTTTCTTCAAGCCCCTCCCTCTCAGATGAGCAACTTGCATCGCACACCACACCTCCCCCCCCCCCTCTCGTCACCCCACGTTATTTATCGTGCAGAAATGACCCAGCCAAGTGCAGGGCTTATGTGGTGGAGTGGATGATTACTTTTGACCGTGACTGTACATGGCTTCACATGCAAAATATTGAAGTGGATTAACAACTGGATCGAAGACAGGCAACAAAGGGTGGTCACAGACGAAGTACACTTAGGATGGAAAAATCAAAGTTTAAATCAAGCCTAGTCAACCTAGGCCTTATAAATGTGCTGTATCTGGATGCACATATAATTACAGACTATATGATAAAAGTTTATTATTTCTTTGATTTCGAAAGGATGAAAAACAGAGAAAAAAGTGTATTTTAATGAGCATGCAGCAAATATATAGGGTGCAACAGGGGGGGGGGGAGGGCAATACTTGAGGGCCGTTGGCAGGTTTAAATTTAAATTCCCTAAAGTCTAACGTTCAGCTAGGAAACCGGATGTGAGAGACAAGTGCCATTTGTTGCTTGAAACTGTTGCATAGCCACGTCATTTGTCATGTATCGAGTGGCCATATTGATAAATTGAAAACCTCTACACATATATTCACTGATTCACTGTAATAGTTTGGGGGAGAGAGAGAGAAGGATGATAATTATAATCATTAAAAAAATTATTTAACTATTTTATTTAACTCTTGTATTCCTTCTGCTCCCCCCCCCCAACGTAAATCGCTAGCCCATATGCCTATGATTACTTAATTGCTTTTACAGTGATACTGGTATTTCATAAGAGTATAAATAATAATAGAGAGAGAAAGAATTATAATAACTTTTAATAATAAATGTAGGAATATCATAAAAATAATGATTACATGAGAAGTTCAAGTGGCTAACTGAAGATAATGTTTGTGATGTATACCTGTAGTTGTGTACATATGAAGAGACACTATTGTAGCTCCAGCACACACCTGCTGAGTCACTTCTGACCAACGAGTAACAGTGGGGGGTAGGGGTTGTGGATAGGGGTAAGGTTGGAGTATGATTCGCCAACTGAAGATAATATATTACATTGATATTACAAATTAGTTTTGCATTAAGATGCCGTGATATGCCCCCAAAAATCACTCATTAGATTATGATGCAATCCGCCGATGTATTGTTCTCCAATGAGACGTAATGTGATGATAAAGAAATACGACTTAGCAACAATTAACTCCCAATCTACCCCATGTCATACCGGCAATACTATAGCAGACATTTTACCCCCTTTGTTGTCCCAACATCTCATCGTCAGAACTAGTTTAGCGCGCAACGAAAACTGTTTTGTGGAGTGTGGTGATTGCTTGCGCGATAAGAGAAAGGTGAAGAAAAGAACATTGTGGTACAAACAGTTATTAATGAAGAAACGCTCCAAGGGTAGTTTTAAGCATATATTTAATGAACTTATAATAGAAAGTGAAGGAGATTTAAAAAATTATGTTAGAATGCTAGTAACGGATTTTTTCTCTTCCTGAAAAAGTAAAACCGCTAAAAGAGAGACAAGAAACTAGATTCAGAAAGAGTACTTCGCAGGAGCAAACCTTGAAGCTACTCTTCGGCATCTAGCAACTGGATGCTCCTATGCAAGTTTGTAATATTCCATACGGATTTCTAAACAATATCTGAGTGCAGACATTCCTCAGACATGCCAAGCTGTGTACAAAGTACACTCATCCTGAGTGGACATTGAGAGAGCAGGTGCACAGATAACCCGACACACTTAACAGTTGCGGCGTCCTGATCACGTAAAATGCTCGAGCAACCAGAAAAACCGTCACTGATCAGGCACGAACACCGATTTAGATCGAAAGGTGGCTGTTTTACAGTCACGCCGGACGGCATGTCGACAGATGTGTACTATATAAAGCTTAAAATTTGGTCCCTGTTGGCGGGACGAACTCTGCCGGCCGGTCAGCGACAACAACACATGCACACAAACGCTCAAACATTTTATTCTCTAACCAGAGTAAATTCATAAACACGAAATTTGACTTACCATCACCAGAGGTTGACAGCACTGTTAACACCAGAGGTTGGCAGCACTGTCAACACCAGAGGTTGGCAGCACTGTCAACACCAGAGGTTGGCAGCACTGTCAATACCAAAGGTTCAAGGTAGAAAAAAAAAAATTTTTATCTTAAATAAATTTATAGTTTTCACAACAGAAGTTATTTAAAATGCGTTCGTCATTCATGGCCTTGTCTTGGCTAGGGATAACTACAGACATCACGACCTTCTTTAACAATTACCGAGTGATTAAGTTGTTTCCTACACGGTGTGAGCCCTGTGAGAATAGGAAGACTTAAAGAACATAAATATAATAATTGTAAAGAAAATTCCGTAATTGATAAGACCTGTTATATTATAAACTTTTTTAATAATAAATTTTACTTGGATTCACACACCACGACCATATGATTTTATATATTTCATCCAATAGCAGATTTTTTTTTTCTGCGAGTGTTTCTCAGTATCCTAACAGGGATGTTCTCCATGGACCCTCGTGAAAACTATAACGTCGAACACCTTGTTATATAACACAGTATCTTTGTAGCTTCTTCCCTTCCTTCCGATATTCATATTTGCCCCCAACCTTGCCCATCCACTTCCCTCCTTCCCTCCACGCCCCTCCACGCCCCTCCATCACACTTCTCCGACACCCATTCCCTCTCTACAACCCTCCACTATCCACTACTATTTCCCTCCACCCAATCCGTAAACCAAGACTCCAGAGGTACCACCAAGACTCCGGCAGCACTGTCAGGGCATTCCAGTAGAGACAGTGTTTGATTGTTATGATCCGCCACCCACCAGAAATGCCTCTCTGAGATCTTCTTCTTCTTTTTCTTTACTCTTATTTCTTATTCCTTCTCCAATTTTCCTATCTCCTCCTCGTCTTTGCTCCTTGTTCATTCTGCCTCCTCCTTATCCTCCTCCACCACCACTTGCTCCTCCTCCTCCTCCTACATTAACATTACCTCCTCCTACTATTCTTCCTCCTCTTCTTTTTTCCTCCTCCTCTTCCTACATCACCACCATCTCTTCCTCTTCCATTTCCTCCTCCTGCTGCTCCATAACAACCACCGCATCCTCCTCCTCCTCCTCCTCCTCCTCCCTTAAGACCACCACCACCTAATCCTCCACCACTAACTTACCTCTTCCTCCCTTTCATCCACAACCGCCCTACCCCCTTCTCCTTCCTTCCTCCTCCTCGCGGGTCGTGTGATCTGTAAGAGCCTCACGTGAGAGCCATCCATCACCTCACTCCTTAATATTAGAACTAGTGATGATTTTGACGGCCTCTGAGGAGTCTCTCTCTCTCTCTCTCTCTCTCTCTCTCTCTCCTTTTGTAGTTCTTTTAGAGGCTATTATTGTCCATTTTCAGGCAGTGTTGTGACTAATGCTTTCTTTTAGAGTTTTCCTGTTTATTGTGATTTTCTGGTTTTTAGGTGGAGGGATCTGTCCATTTGCAGTGTTGGACAGATATTTTTTTGCTCTCCAAATTAAGACAGATTTTTTTTCAGGTTTTTGTGTGGAAGTTTGTCTATTATGGTTTAATATTTTTGTCTGTCATTTTGTCCATTTTAAGGCAACTTTAATTGGTGTTTCGTGTTTTTTTAGGGGAGTTTGTCTGTTTTCTAGCAGCACTGATCATTTTGACGGAGTTGCTGACCATATGAAGGATTTAGTTTCAGGAAAATCTGGTTTAAGACTTGATAAATTTATATTTTCCCACCAAAGATTTCTGTCCATTTTTGAGGAAGCATTGTCAAAATTTCCTCTTTTTCTGTTAAAAATGAGACAGAAGATTTTTCATATTTATTAGGTAATTCCGTCTAGTTTTCAGGTATCACTGTCAATTTTCAAAGGCTTTTTTCGTCCATGTCTGTCTATTTTCAGGCACCATTTAATTTTTCATATATTTTTGGGTATTTCTGTCTATTTTCAGGCAGCATTGTTGGTTCCTTTCTCACGTTCCCCAGATTTCTCCGCCAGCCCGAGAGTTCAAGATGGTGTGGCAGCTCTTTGGGTCCTCCCGGTACACTGTGTGACTCACCCCCCCCCCTCGGTGTGTGTGTGTATGTGTATGTTTGTGTGTGTGTGTGTGTGTGTGTGTGTGTGTGTGTGTGTGTGTGAAAAGGGTAGCAACTTGCACAAGTCTTTGCCTGCCAGTACACAGCCTCTTCACCATCAAGACTCCTGCTGTGCTTCCTCGTAGCAACACACGGTAACTGGGTGCCTCGTGGGCCCAGGCTAGACCAGCAAGGGATCTCGGTGCAGCAGTGGGCCCCAGAGGGACGGTGCATAGGCCCACTAGCATGTAGACACGTCCTGCCACCCGCCAACCACTGCCCGGTTGCCTTGCTGATTAACCTTGGTAGGTATAAAGCTACTGGAGTAAACCCCGAACGAAAAATCTGCAGAGGGGCTCCCCATCAGGTTGACATGCTTACAGAGTTCCAGCAAGACCCAACGACTACATCGGCAGGTAAAGGCAATACACGATGGACAGGCTATAAAGGCGAACATTAACAAACTAGGCTATCGGCAGTCCATTGCAACTCTCGATCTCCCCAGTCGTTGCAACAGTTGCACCACTGAATCAGGAAAAGGGAGAGCCAAGATGTATGGTTGCACCCTGTGCTCCTGCCTTACCACATAAATCAACTCATGCACAGCAATCATCCAGCTTATCATACTTCATCATCATCAAAAACCCTATATGCCCAAAAGTCCTATGGTGACAGCCGAGTGCAGATGGGGACAGGCAGAGACGACTGCCGGGAGTCTCCTGTCACAACTCTGCACATGAGTGGCATAGATAAGATGGTCGTTTATGCACTGGGATCTAGGCAGCAGTGCAATCCAGTCCTGTCTAGGCGACTGAGCAACCCTCTCGAGGAACCACTCTGCTCACCCCACATGAGTAGGGGGCTAGAAAAAGGTGCCCTAAACGCAGCCTGCCTAAAGAACAAACCTGACTGGGCAACCGCACCCAGTAAAGTCATCCTTATGCGGTCGAAAACACAATCATAATCAAAGATCAAAACAAAAACAAACCATAGAACTTCTTATGGTCGCTGCATGGAATGTCGGAACTCTTCAAGATACTGGCACAAATGAGTGTCCTGAAAGAATTGCACTTGTGGCGAAAGAGCTGGTGAGGTATAACACCGACATAGAAGCCATTAGTGAGTCCGGCTCCCAGACGAGGGTCGACTCACAGAACGAGGGTAGGGCTATGGAGTTGGCTTTGCCATCCGCCAATGTATCCTACATAGGCTAACTGAAATAATTGTTAGGCTCAACGAGCGCATCATGAAGCTCCACGTCCCACTGAATCACTCACATTATGCCTTCTTAATTAGTGCATACGCCCCAACACTGGATACAGAGGATGACATCAAGAAGGCCATTTATGCCGACCTTGACAGAGTGCTAACCTTTATCCCCAGAGAAGATAAGGTTGTGCTCCTAGGTGACTTCAATGCCAGAGTTGGCACAGATGCTGACATTTGGCAGGGAATCATAAGGAGAAATGGAATAGGCAAGTGTAATCAAAACGGCCTACTCCTCCTCAGCAAGTGTGCTGCACACAACCTTACTATCACCAATACCTTGTTTTGGCAAGCCAACAAGTTCAAGGATTCGTGGCAACACCCACGATTCAAGCAATGGCATCTCATTGACTACATCTTTGTCAGAGAAGGAGATCGCCGAGATGTCCTGATCACCCGAGCCATGTGTGGCTCAGACCACTTTGACACTGATCATCAGCTAGTCAGATCCAAGCTCTCCCTTCATGTTGCCTCAAAACGGCGAAGACAACAAGCTTCCACAGGAGGTTCTAACACTAAGCCTCTGGAGGATCAAGCGGTAGCACATGCCTTCAGAGAGCATCTCAAACATGGGCTGATAAACAGCCCGACAACAAACAGCCCAAATTCCAGTACCGAATGGGGTATTCTCGACACCGTCATGACAAAAACCTGCAGAGAGACCCTCGGCTAGATCGAAAAAATACACCAGGACTGGTTTGATGAAAATGACCCGGGAAATCAATGTACTCGTCAATGATAAATGTGCTGCTTTAAGTGACTAGCAGAACAACCCTAAGTCTCGAACCAAAGCCGATACCTTCCTCAAGAAGAAAGCGGTGACTCAGCACGAACTTCGTTATCTAAAAAAAGACTGGTTTAAAAATAAAGCATGTGAAATGCAAAAACTTGCAGATCAACACAAGATGTTCAAACGTTTCAAATCCACTAAAATATTTTATGGGTCAAACACACATGGCGCAGCCCCCCTCCGCTCATCCAATGGTAACTCCCTATTTAAAGACTAAGAAGGCATCCTTCAGCACTAGAAAGAGCACCACCATTCACTGCTCAACTGAAAAACGATGTGGATGTCTTGACTACCCAACAGGTCCCTCAGCATGCAGAGCTGACCCACCTCAGCTACCCTCTATCCCTGGATGAGGTAGCTACTGCCATCAAACAGATGTAAAATATCAAAGCCTCAGGGCCTGGTGGAATTCCAGCCGAGGCGTATAAAGCAGGAGGACCTCAGGTTACTGGCCGTCTCCACTCTCTCCTGGAGAATATATGGGAAAAGGAGGAAATCCCCCAAGCTCTTAAAGACGCCTCCATTGTCAATATTTATATGAACAAGGGAGACCGGTCAGACTGTGGCAACTACCGTTGGATCCCGCTGCTGTCCGAAGCTGGCAAGATTATCGCGCCCAGTCCTCCTAAACAGACTTCTTCCTGAGGAGGAAAACTTCCTCCCAGAATCTCAATGTGGATTTAGACCATCACGTGGAACAACTGACATGATCTTTGCTGCCCGACAGATAAAGGAAAAATGCAGAGAACAGCATTGTGACCTGTACATGGCCTCCATCGACATAACCAAGGCCTTCGACTTGGTCAACAGGGAAGCAGTCTGGCAGACCCTCAGCCGTTTAGGCTGCCCACCAAATATAATTGCCATTGTGAAGCTACTCCGCGATGGCATGAACAGTAGTGTCCTACATTGAAACGTGGGTAAAACAAGAAGTGTACTGGCATCAACTCTCTTTTCCTATTTCTTGACTGGCTTCCTTACTCGTGTCAGAGCCAATTTAGCCGACAGAGTGGACTACGAGTACCGGATGAAGGGTCTTTTTAACATAAGATAACTCCAGGCAAGAACAAAGGTGTCGGCAGCTTCCATTAATGAGAATCGGTATGCAGACGACCTCATCCTTGTCGCTCACACTGAACGCAACCTACAGGATATCGTGAACACCTATGCAGATACTTATGCACACTTCGGCCTTGAGGAGAATGTACGCGAGACTCAGATTCTCCACCATACATCCAGCTTAACGGTACTACCCTCTCTAATGTTACCTATTTTCAGTATCACGGCTCCCACCTGTCCACCACCGCTGACATCGATGAAGAGATTCAACATCGGATCAGATGTGCATCTCGAGCCTTTGGCGGAATCTGTACCCGTGTCTTCAGCTGTAGGGAGCTGAAATTATCTACAAAGTTGCACGTATATCGAGCAGGGGTGCTCCCCATCCTGCTATATGGTAGCGAGACATGGGTCACATACAGGAGACAAGGGAACAAACACCTGTATTCTCGCTGACACCAACTGTAGGAGCATCGAGGCTACCATTATTCATGAACAACTACGTTGGACTGGCCATGTTACCCGGATGGATGACAGTAGAATGCCAAAGCAGTTACTTTATAGTCACATCATTAATAGTAAATGTAACGCTGACGGGTAACTGAAAAGGTATAAGGATAGTCTTAAGAAAACCACAAAAAGTGCCAAATCGATTCTCTCACCTGGGAGACGATCACTCCACACCGTAACGTTTGGAGGAGCACCACACGAGAAGGTGTCAATACTTTCGAGTTAGCCCGACTGCTTACGGAGGCAGACAAACGCCAACGCCGGAAAGATGTTACCTCCGCCCCTCTTGCACTAGATGAAGTCCTCCATACGTGCAACATCTGTGGACGATACTGTCTATCCCATATCGGCCTCTCTCGTCATCTCAGATCTCACCAACGAAGGTGACATTCCTAATAACTTATATCATTGTCTCATAGCTGGATGATCACCATACTCGATTCCGAGTGACAGCAAAGTAGTAGTAGTGAGCGGTAGCGCAAAAGGATTACAGAATAGGGTTTACTAAGGTTCAGAATAATTAACCCCCGTGGTCAGGATATTATGGCATTGAATGTTACACAGTATTTCAAATAAATTCGTTGTTTCGCTCTATACATAAAGGGTAACTTATCCGCAACTGCGTGAGTACAGGAGTATGAGGCAGTATGTCTGGCCGCACACCTTATTATTCACATTTGCGTGAGAGGTTTTTAAGCACATTGTGTGTTTGGTTCTATATGGGAGCTGATATAGCTACTAAGTGCAAAAAAGTGGATACAACCTCAATATGTCGGCTATCTTGCCATTAGAGATGAAGTGTTGTGCCATTTCACACACAGTGTGCTCGACTTGTCCATAAAAGGTTCTATCTTCACACAGTCGAGGACGTAGTGTTCGAGTGTGTGGCCATATATTTGGCCACACGCTTTACATTTAGTCTTGTTCACATCTGCGTGAGGAAAATACTGCCAGAGGTACTTATAACCTAACCTTAGTCTAGCGATTACAACATCTTGTAATTTAGTGATCTTGTTACTTGCTCCATATACATGTTTCACTTGATACATCTCATCATGGTAAACTATGGATCGACTAGTGCCTGTTTGCACTTATCTGCTTGCGTCAAATTCATCAAAAAGTTCCTTCCTAATTATAGTTTTAAGGGTTCTTTTTGTCAGACCCAGATTACATTCAACAGAGTCTTTGTTAGATGCGAGTTTGGCGAGGGCATCAATTCTGTCATGTTCCTTGAGGCCAAAGTGAGAGGGGATCCACAACAGTTTGATGCTTGAGACTGTCAGTAACAGTGGTTTCAATGAATTTGATAGCTGTGAGTATGGCAATTAATTCCGTTTGTAGAGTGGATGCCCAAGTGTTAATTCTTACTCCTTTTTCAATTGTATTACCGTTAGGTTGGGACACAACGATAGCACTTCCAGCCCTCTCACAGGCGGTGTTAAGAGATCCATCAGTGATATTAACATCAGTTTGTAGAGTGTGTATGTGTTCAAGAGCTCTCACTTTGGCAGTGTGTTGGAGATAAATACTTTGTATAATAAATTTTTTAGGCGGATGTGTGGGTATTGTAATATCGAAGGGAACTGTCCGCCAGGGTGGAAGGAAACGCTGTTGTGTATCAACTTTGTACAGATGGTCTAGTCCAAACATCTTCATATGTGTAGCTGTAGTTTAGATCCATTTAAATTCACCAGTCTCATGGTTCATACATTCTAGCAATTTTAAGGAAATAGTGTTATCAGGATCACCACGCAAAAGCCTCAGGGCTATCATCAGGTTGACTTCAATTATTCTATCTTTGACACTGGGTACACCTAGTTCTTTCCTCATATTAAGTAGTTTAGTGCTCATGGGACATCCTAGGATAATATTCTGAGGACTTTATGTTGTTTTTTTCGAGCTTGTCAATGCCTTTCCCGTCACGAAGGACCAGGGCTGGTGCGTGGTAATCTATCAGAGATCTTATATAGCCTAGGTACATTGTTTTAACAATTCTAATATTAGCACCATAGTGTGAGCTGTACCCCGCTACACTTCAAAGAGGTTTCAGTCTGTCAGTGCATTGGCGGGTTAGCTGTTGTATGGCAGGTAAGGTACAAGGAATGGAGACACCAAGATATTTAAAAGAAGAAACATAGTCAATACTGTTGTTACCTATCTTGAACTTGGCGGAGCCGCGTTTGCGGTTACCAGCTTGTTTGTTGAACACCTTAGTTTTCTCAGTCGAGATAATAAGACCGAGGTTTTCACAGGCTGCGTGTACATAGTTCAGGGTGATTTGCATTTCACGATGATTTTTAGTATGCATAAGAATATCATCAGCATAGCTGATTGTGATATTGCTGGGTTTGTCTGGTAATGAATTTATTAATAAATGCATTCATAAGAACATTGAACAAAGTAGGGCCAAGTACTCCACCTTGAGGGATGCCAAGTTGCATATCTTTAACTTCACTTTTGCAACCCTGAAACAGTGCAGCAGCCCTTCTGTTGGTTAGGTAACCACTTATCCAGTGTAACAGCCGACCTCCTATATCCATAGTAATAGTCGTAGTGTGTGTGTGTGTGTGTGTGTGTGGTGTGTGTGTGTGTGTGTGATCAATGTGTTTCTTCTCCTACACTGACTGCTAGTGAGAGAGAGAGAGAGAGAGAGAGAGAGAGAGAGAGAGAGAGAGAGAGAGAGAGAGAGAGAGAGAGAGAGAATTTCCTGTGTTTTGCTGTTCAAGAAAGATGTTCCGCGCCCCAAATTGTGTGTATTGGTGTGGTGTGTGGTGGTGGGTGGTGTGTGATGGTGTGTGTGGTGGTGTGGTGTGTGGTGGTGGTGGTGGTGTGATGGTGGTGTGGTGTGTGGTGTGTGGTGGTGGTGGTGTGTGATGGTGGTGTGGTGTGTGGTGTGTGGTGTGTGGTGGTGTGGTGTGTGGTGGTGGAGGGGTAATGGTGGTGTGTGTGTGGTGGGTGGTGGAGGGTGGTGGTGGGTGGTGTGGTGTGTGATGTGTGGTGTGGTGTGTGATGGTGTGGTGTGGGTGTGGTGGTGGTGTGGTGTGTGGATGGTGTGTGGTGTGTGAGTGGGTGGTGGTGTGGGGGTGTGTGTGTGATGGTGGTGTGGTGTGTGGTGGTGTGGTGTGTGACGGTGGTGTGGTGGTGGGATGGTGTGGTTGTTGTGGTGTGTGAGTGTGTGTGGTGTGTGATGGTGGTGTGTGTGGTGGCGGGTGTGGTGTGTGATGGTGTGTGTGGTGGTGTGGTGGTGATGGTTGTGGTGTGGTGTGTGGTGTGATGGTGGTGGTGTGTGATGGTGGTGTGGTGTGATGTGGATGGTGGTGTGGTCGATGTGTGTGATGGTGGTGTGTGGATGGTGGGTGTGGTGGGATGGTGGTGTGTGGCAGGTGGTGTGGGATGGAGGGTGTGTGTGTGAGTGTGGTGTGTGATGGTGGTGTGGTGTGTGATGTGTGTGTGTGGTGTGATGGGTGGGTGTGTGCGTGATGGTGTGTGGGTGTGGTGGTGGTGTGGTGTGTGTGTGTGGTGTGTGTGGTGGTGTGTGATGGTGGTGTGGTGGTGTGGTATGATGTTTTGTGGTGGTGTAGAGGTGTGTGAGTGGTGTGTGTGTCGGGTGGTGTGGTGGTGGTGTGTGATGGTGTGTGGTGATGGTGTGATGTTAGTGGTGTTGTGTTGGTGTGATGGTAGTGGTGGTGTGGTGGTATGTGATGGTGGTGGTTGTATAGTGGTGGTGGTGTATGGTGGTGGTGTGGGGTGGTGGTGGGTGTGTGGCAGGTGGTGGTAGTAATGGTAGTGGTATGGTGGTGGTGGTGGTGCATGATGGTCGTGGTGTGATGGTGTTGGTGTGGATGGTGGTGGAGTAATCTTGTGGTGGTGTGTGATGGTGGTGGTGGTGGTGTGTGATGGTGGTGGTGTGTGATGGTGGTGGTGTGTGATGGTGATGGTGGTGGTGTGTGGTGGTGATGATAACAGTGATGGTGTGTGGTGATAGTGAAGGAGGTGATAGTGGTGAAAGTGGTGATATTGATGGTAGTAGTGGTCGTGGAGGAGGTGGTAGTGGTGGTGATAGTGGTGGTGATGATGATAGTGATGATAATGGCGGTAGTGGTGATATTTGCAGCGAAGAAGAAGAAGAAGAAGAAGAGGGGATAATGGAGGAGAAAATGAAATAAGGAAGAAGAGAGAAGAAAAGAAGAGGGAAGGAAAAATAATGCAGAAAGAGGAGGAGGAAGAAGGTGAAGCAGAAGGAGTAGAATGAAGAATAAATGAAGTAGGAATAAGACACCATAAGAACTAACACCATGATACCTGACACCATAAGATTTGACACCATGAGACCTGACACCATAAAGTCTGACGTCATAAGAGCTCACACCATGAGACCTGGCACCATAAGATCTGACACCATGACACCTGACACCATAAGATCTGACATCATGAGACCTGACACCATAAGATCTGACGTCATAAGAGCTGACACCATGAGACCTGGCACCATAAGATCTGACACCATGACACCTGACACCATAAGATCTGACATCATGAGACCTGACACCATAAGATCTGACACCATGAGACCTGACACCACGAGAGATGACAACATAAGATCTGACACCAAGAGACCTGACACCATGACACCTCTCTCTCTCTCTACGCCTCCTCCTCCCCCTTCCTCATCGCCCCTTTCATCCCACTCCTCCCCTGCCCCCTCTTATAACCCTTTCCTGT
Source organism: Homarus americanus (assembly GCF_018991925.1). Classification (NCBI taxonomy): domain Eukaryota; kingdom Metazoa; phylum Arthropoda; class Malacostraca; order Decapoda; family Nephropidae; genus Homarus; species Homarus americanus. Next base: position 13,299,955 of record NW_024721079.1, on the reverse strand, counting down.
TCACCAGTTTGGGACATTAAAACAAATGTTAATGATTCACCATCACTGGACGTGATGTGGGTAGCGGTTCCTTTGTCTTGCATTACAGCCCCACCCCTGGGCGTGTGACCCCACCCCTGTGTAACCCTGTTCCCCCTGTGTAACCACACCCCTGTGTAACCCCCACCCCTGTGTAACCACACCTCCTGTGTAACCTCACCCCTCTGTGTAACCCCACCCCTCTGTGTAGCTCCTCACCTCTGTGTGTAACCTTACCCCTGCAACCACACTCCCTGTGTAACTCTGACCTCTGCGGTAACCCCACCCTCTGTGTAACCCCACCTCTGTGTGAACTCCACCCCTGCGTAACCCCACCCTCTGTGTGAACTCCACCCTGTGTAACCCTCGTGTTCCCTGTGTGACCCCACCCTCTGTGTGTAACCTTGCTCCTGTGGTGACCCCACCTCTGTGTGTAACCCCCACCCCTGTGTGACCCCACCCTCTGTGTAACCTCCCCAACCCCTCAGGACCCCACCCTGTGACCCCACCCCCTGTGTGACCCCACCAATCCCGTGTGTTCCATCACTATAACTTGAGGGTTCCTCACCCTGTAGAGTTCCATCTGGCCTCTGAGGACAGGAGAGATAAGAAGGAGGAAGCTTCAGTTGGGTGAGGGGGAGGGAGGTGAGGGAAGGAGGAAGGGAGAAGAGGAAGAGAGACAGGAAGTGGGTAGAAGAAAGGTGAGAAGAGAAGAGAAGAGAAGAGAAGAGAAGAGAAGAGAAGAGAAGAGAAGAGGAACGTGGAATGGGAGAGAAGGAAAAAGAGAAAGAAAGAGATGGAGAAGGAGAGGAAAGGAAGAAAGAGATAAGTAAAGTGGAGGTTCCAAAGACTAAAGAGGAGAGGGAGGAGAAGAAGCAGCAGTAGCAGCAGAAGGTGGAGCAGGAGAAGCAGGAGAAGGAGGAGGAAGGGGAAGAGAAGGAGGAAGGGTAAGAGAAGGAGGAGAAGGAGGAGTAGGAGGAAGACGAGTCATGAGGGTAATCTATATTTGTTCCAGGTGGACAGATTTAATTAGAGGGTGAAGAAGTGCACCTTTATGTCTGAGTCTTGGAGGAAGACAGCTCGACTTTTACCTCACAATGAACCGTCATGGAGGAGGACAGCTCATCTTTTACCTGACAAAGAATGGTTTGGGAGAACAACGCGGCCTTGACCACACAGAGAACCGTCCTGGAGGAGAACAACGCGGCCTTGACCTCACAGAGATCTGTCCTGGAGGAGAACAACGCGGCCTTAACCTCACAGAGAACTGTCCTGGAGGAGGAAAACTCGGCCTTGACCACACAGAGAACTGTCCTGGAGGAGAACAACTCCGCCTTGACCTCACAGAGAACTGTCCTGGAGGAGAACAACGCGGCCTTGACCACACAGAGAACTGTCCTGGAGGAGGAAAACTCGGCCTTGACCACACAGAGAACTGTCCTGGAGGAGAGAACAACTTGGCCTTGACTACAGAGAACTGTCCTGGAGGAGAACAACTCGGCCTTGACCTCACAGAGAACTGTCCTGAGGAGAAAGAAGACTCACAGAGAAGGAGGAGAACAACTTCACTCGCTTGACCTCACAGAGAACTGTCCACAGACCACACAGAGAACTGTCCTGAGGAGAACAGGGAGAACTGTCCTGGAGGAGGAAAAACTCGGCCTTGACCTCACAGAGAACTGTCCTGAGGAGAACAACCTGACCACACAGAGAACTGTCCTGGAGGAGAACAAGGCTACAGGAGAACAAGCCTGGAGAACTGTCCTGAGGAGGAAAACTCGGCCTTGACCACACAGAGAACCGTCCTGGAGGAGAACAACTTGGCCTTGACCACACAGAGAACTGTCCTGAGGAGAACAACGCGGCCTTGACTTCACACAGAGAACTGTCCTGGAGGAGGGAACCAACTCGGCCTTGACCACACAGAGAACCGTCCTGGAGGAGAACAACGGCCTTGACCACACAGAGAACTGTCCTGGAGGAGAACAACTCGGCCTTGACCACACAGAGAACTGTCCTGGAGGAGAACAACGCGGCCTTGACCACACAGAGAACTGTCCTGGAGGAGAACAACGCGGCCTTGACCTCACAGAGAACTGTCCTGGAGGAGAACAACGCGGCCTTGACCACACAGAGAACTGTCCTGGAGGAGAACAACTCGGCCTTGACCACACAGAGAACTGTCCTGGAGGAGAACAACGCGGCCTTCACAGAGAACTGTCCTGGAGGAGAACAACGCGGCCTTGACCACACAGAGAACTGTCCTGGAGGAGAACAACGCGGCCTTGACCTCACAGAGAACCTTCAATCATTCCACATATCCCAGGAACACCTCCCCCCCCCTCCCCTCCGTGTTTAGTGAGAGGAAGATTCAACCAAACACGATGAAACTCTGAATGGTGGACCTTCAAGAAAGATGACGTTTTAGACCATGAAACTTTAACAATAATAAAATAAAAGGAAAACCCACAATACTGTATATTCAGACAAAGTTCTGGGACATAATTCCTAACAATGAAACCTAGTGCTGTAACAATGAAACTGAGTCACGTAACAATGAAACTGAGTCACATAACACTGAACTGAGTCAAGTAACAGTGAAAGTGAGTCACGTAACAATGAAACTGAGTCACATAACACTGAACTGAGTCAAGTAACAGTGAAAGTGAGTCACGTAACAATGAAACTGAGTCACATAACACTGAACTGAGTCAAGTAACAGTGAAAGTGAGTCACGTAACAATGAAACTGAGTCACGTAACAATGAAACTGAGTGATGCAACATTGACAGGACAAAAGTTAAATATATTCCGTTAATATGATGCTGACAAGGAGGAAGTTTCTCAACGACTAAATAATGCAATTTTTAAACAGATAAAACTCTTGCAATTGCCTCGACTTGACGTCACGAGAGGTCGACCTATTACACGTTTCAAGTGTCACCTCATATATACAATGGGTTATACAGTCTATGATTCAATTAACATCTCGAAAAATTATTATATATTTTTTTCGTGGTTTTATTTCTATATCAGTGTGTAAAAGCAAGTGATTATTGGTTAGGTTAGGCATGGTTAGGTATATGGTTAGGTTAGGATAGGTATGGTTAGGTATGGTTAGGTTAGGTTAAATAGGTTAAGTTAGGTTAGGTTTGGTTTGAGAGTTCCTTCTTTATAGTCTTAATCCTCTCAAACTACTTATTATCACGACGCACTATAACAGCACCATTATATCAACAGCCACTCCAGCACCGCCATAAAGGCGCTCCTCGCCACCAGCTCCTTCATAATACAGCTTAAATGTGTTTATTAAACATATAGAGGACTTTTAGTGATGTTTCTATAAGATGTAGAAAATGTGTCAAGGATGTTAGACGTGAAGCTCCTGTGTGTCACTTTAAACTGTGTGTATCACTTTAAACTGTGGGTGTCACTTTAAACTGTGTGTATCACTTTAAACTGTGGGTGTCACTTTAAACTGTGGGTTTCACTTTAAACTGTGGGTGTCACTTTAAACTGTGTGTATCACTTTAAACTGTGGGTTTCACTTTAAACAGTGTGTATCACTTTAAACTGTGGGTTTCACTTTAAACTGTGGGTTTCACTTTAAACTGTGGGTTTCACTTTAATCTGTGGGTTTCACTTTAAACTGTGGGTTTCACTTTAAACTGTGGGTTTCACTTTAAACTGTGGGTATCACTTTAAACTGTGGGTTTCACTTTAAACTGTGGGTTTCGCTTTAAACTGTGGGTTTCACTTTAATCTGTGGGTGTCACTTTAAACTGAGTGTCACTATAAACTGTGGGTGACATTTTAAAATGTGGGTGTCACTTTAAACTGTGGGTATCACTTTAAACTGTGGGTATCACTTTAAACTGTGGGTTTCACTTTAAACTGTGGGTTTCACTTTAAACTGTGGGTTTCACTTTAAACTGTGGGTTTCACTTTAAACTGTTGGTTTCACTTTAAACTGTGGGTTTCACTTTAAACTGTGGGTATCACTTTAAACTGTGGGTATCACTTTAAACTGTGGGTTTCACTTTAAACTGTGGGTTTAACTTTAAACTGTGAGTTTCACTTTAAACTGAGTGTCACTATAAACTGTGGGTGACATTTTAAAATGTGGGTGTCGCTTTAAACTGTGGATGTCACTTTAAACTGTGGGTGTCACTTTAAACTATGGGTTTCACTTTTAGTGTCACATTAAACTGTGGGTTTCGCTTTAAACTGTGGGTGTCACTTTAAACTATGGGTTTCACTTTTAGTGTCACTTTATACTGTGGGTATCACTTTAAACTGTGCGTTTCACTTTTAGTGTCACTTTATACTGTGGGTTTCGCTTTAAACTGTGGGTGTCACTTTAAACTGTGGGTTTCACTTTTAGTGTCACTTTAAACTGTGGGTATCACTTTAAACTGTGGGTGTCACTTTAAACTGTGGATGTCACTTTAAACTGAGTGTCACTATAAACTGTGGTGACATTTAAACTGGGTGTCACTTTAATCTGTGTGTATCACTTTAAACTGTGGGTTTCATTTAAACTGTGGTGTCACTTTAAACTGAATGTCACTATAAACTGTGGGTGGCATATTTAAATTGTGGGTGTCACTTAAACCAAGTAAAATACTTCAAACCTGGCAGTCACTTAAACCGCGGGTGTCACTAAAACCGTGATTACTAAAATCAGGTGCCATTATAAACCATATGTCACTTAAACCAGGAAGTCACCAACTGCAAGTGTCACTTTAAACTGTGGGTATCACTTTAAACTACGGGTATCACTTTAAACTGTGGGTGTCACTTTAAACTATGGGTGTCACTTTAAACTATGGGTGTCACTTTAAACTATGGGTGTCACTTTAAACTAGGGTGTCGCTTTAAACTGTTGGTATCACTTTAAGACGTAGTGTTGGAGTGTGTGGCCATATGTTTGACCACATACTTTACATTAAGTTTTGTTCACATCTGCTTGAGGGATATACCTATAACTTCTTGGTGTCTCCATCCCCTGTACCTTACCTGCCATACAACAGCTAACCCGCCAATATACTGACTGATTGAAACCTCTTAAAGTGTAGCGGGGTACAGCCCACACTATGGTGCGAATATTAGAAATACGGTATTGAAACAATGTACCTACCTAGGCGTTTTAAGATATCTTATATATTACCACGCACCAGCCCTGGTCCTTCACGACGGGAAGGCATTGACGCATTTGAAAAATGCTAAATAAAGCCATCAGAGTTATCCTAGGCTGTCTCGTGAGCACTAAAGGACTTAATAAGAGGAAAGAATTAGGAATACCCAGTGCCAAAGATAGAATATTAATATTGAAGTCAACCTCATGATAGCCCTGAGGCTCTTGTGTGGTAATCCTAATAAGATTGCTTACTTAATTTGCAAAAATATAATATGAATCATAGGGCTGGTGAAACTAAATGTATATAAACTACACCTACACATATGAGATGTTTGGACTAACACTAGACCATCTGTACAAAGCTGAGACCCAGCAGCGCTTCCTACCACCCTGGTGTACAGTTCCCTTCCACACAACAACACCCACACACTCGCCTAAACGACTGACCACACATAATCCTTATCTCCAACACACTGCTCAACTGAGAGCTCTTGAACACGTACACATCGGACTGACTGATAATAACATCACACAGACCATCTACACTGACGGCTCTCTTAACACTGTCAGTGGGAGGGCTGGAAGTACTGCCATTGTGACTCAGCCCAACGGTAATGTAATAGAGAAAGGAGCTAGAATTAATATCTCTACAAATTGAACAATTTGCCATAGTCACAGCCCTGGAGAAGGAAGGGGAGACGTAGGGTGAAGGAAGTAGAAGAAGAGAAGGAGGGTGAATGAGGAAGATGAGGAGGGGGGATGAAGGAGGAAGAAGAAGAGAGGGAGGGTGGAGGAACAGAGGGAGAGGTTACGGGGGGGTGAAGGAGGAAGGGACAAAAGAGGGAATGGTGGAGAGAGAAGAGAGAAAAGGGGGAGGGAGTAGGAGAAAAAAGTGGGGGTGCAGGAGAAAGGGGGGTGAGGAAGGGAGGAGAAGGGGAAAGGTTAACGAGGAGGATGGGGAAGAGGGGGGAGGCTAGAGAGCATGAAGGGGAGGTGGACCGGTGGTAGAAGCGGTACCGTTCTTGCCTCGCAAGCGAGATGTCACGGGTTCGATTCCCGGGCCGGTGGAAGCTGCTTGACTTACTTCCTAGCCCCCATTAGTCCCTGTTCACCTAGCAGTAAAGTAGGTACCTGTTGTAAGTCGAAAGTTGCGAATTCGTATTCAGGGACAAGTTGTTGGAGCTTCCAATAACTTGATGGCATAAACCACTGACTCTTCAGGCTTCTACGCCCTTGACTCTTCAGGCTTCTACGCCCTTAACTCATGAGACATAAAGGCAAGCATGAACTTAGCTGTAAACGCTTCTGCGCTTCACCTTACACAAGGATGTAGGGGAGTGCCCAACAAAAAAAAAAGAGCATGAAGGGGAGAGAGGAGATGGAGAGAGAAAGAGGAAGAGGGGAGGGAAGATGTGAGGGAGAGAGAGAGAGAGAGAGAGAGAGAGAGAGATGAACAGAGAAGGAGGGAAGGACTTTGAAACCCTAGAATGCACTACAAGGGTTCTAGACTAATTACTAGAGTCCTACATGAATTCAAAGGCTGTAGTTTCATTATCAAGGGCCCTAAACTGACTATTGTGTCCTATAATACAGTACCATGGCCCTAAGTACCATAAGAGGCCCCTAAATACAAAAAAGGGGCCCCTAACGTTACCATTAACACCCTAACATACAACACGTTCTAAAGGTTACCCCTTAACCCAAATTTATACCTATCTACACTAGATGTCCCTTGTAAAGCACCAGTCCTGAATGTCAAGCGTTGCTCTCTCTCTCTCTCTCTCTCAAAACACACACACACACACACACACACACACACACACACACACACACAATGTACCTAGACAGTTCAGGTATACAAAGGTAAACAATAAGTCGAGGTGACCAGGAATAGAGCAACAATATAATTAAAAAGTTTGAGACCCTAACCCAGGTACAGTGATTACCATGACAACCAGGTAACTGTATCTTCATTATATAAGGTAACAAAGCTTCTCTTCAATACAGTTACATCCTCTGACTGTTAGTGTTGGAAAACCGTTATAATTCAAATTCAAATCTAACAGGAAATCTCTAGAATATCTCAATACGCTCTGACCGTTAATGTTAGAAACCCGTTGTAATTCAAATTCAAATTCAAATCATAAACAGCAATTGAAAGTAAGGTTATTTCCCCCATAAAGTAGTAGTTATCATAATTTACTGTGATGTAACGTACCAGTACAGCTTTAGAATATTTTAACATGATTTAGCCGTTATTGATAGAAAACCGTTATATTTCACATTCAATTTAAACCTGGTGGCTGTACTTATATAATGGTAAGGGCAAAGTAGCAATCGCACGCACACACACACACACACACACACACACACACACACACACACACACACACACACACACACACACATGGAAGTCACAGAATAATTGCGTTTTAAAGCAAAAATTATAGGTAAAAAAAAAAAAGGCAAAAAAAAACATTTCGGCGGAGAACAACATTACAATAATTAGGTACAAACAACAACAACAACAACAAACAACAACACACACATGGACACTAATAGTGTTAACCAAACCTGAGTCCCATAATAAACAGTGGTGGAGAGATGGTGGAGGAAGGGGGGAGGTGGAGGGGGAGGAGGGACAGAACGGGGGAGAGTGGAAGAGAGGGGAGGAGGGGAGGAAGAAAGGAGGAGGAGGAGAGGAGAACGAGAGGGAGGAGAGGGACGAAGGAGAGGGAAGACAGAGAGGGGATAAGGGAGAGCATGAAGGAGGGGGGGAGGGAGGTGGAGGAGAGAGAGGGAGATGGGAGGAAATGTTAGGGGAATTGATGGGGAGAGGTTGAGGAGCAGGAAAAAGGGTAGGGGAGATGAGAGAGGGGGTAAAGGGAGGGGAAGGGGAGAGAGGAGGAGGGAGGAGAGGAGAAAAGGGGAGGGAGGAGGGATGAGGAGAGGGGAGGAAGGAAGAGGGGGAGGGGAGATGCGAAATAGGAGGTGAGTGGAGCTGGAGCAGAGAGAAAGGGAAGGGGGGTTATGAGAGAAGAGGAAAGGGGAGGGGAGGGGAGATGGGGCAGAGAGAAAGGAGGGGGAAGAGGAGGTGCGATAGGATGGAGAAGGAGATGGGGAGGAAGAGGGAAAATGATAATTTGGTGTTTAGGAAAGGGAGTAAAGAAAACGGGTAAAGGGGAGGAATAGGAGAGGGGAGGGGAAGGTTGGATGGGAAGGGGAAGGGGAAGTCGAGAGGGAAATGGGAGAGGGAGATAGGAGGGGAAATTTCTTCAAATTCTTTCCTTCTTCCGTTTAATTTATTTTTACCATAGATTATTTCCCTTTCCCTATTTACTCTCATCTTGTCTGCCTGTTTGTTTATCTCTCTCTCTCTCTCTCTCTCTCTCTCTCTCTCTCTCTCTCTCTCTCCCACCTTAGACCCTCCAAGTGCTTTAACAGCTACACGACGTAGTTACTAAAATTTACTGAATAATAATAATACTAATAATACTAATAAAACTAATAATAATAATAATAATAATAATAATAATAATAATAATAATAATAATAATAATAATAGAGAAAAAAAAGACCCAAAATAACTCAGACTAAAAAATATCCCGGTGCCTTAAAACAAAACAATGGGCTATAATAGGCAGGATCCTTTTGAATATCAGTTTGATAAGTCAGGCAAAATCGCATGTTAAAATCCTGTTAGGCCCTTTTACAATGTCTAATTACACCAGGTGGGCTTACAGTCTTATTTCGGTAATCTGGGGGGGGAGAGGAGGGAAGCAGGGGAGAAGAGGGGAGGGAAGGGGCAGGAAGGGGAGGGGAAGATGCACAAAGGAGAGAGGGAAGAGAGGCGGAAGAGAGAGTGGAAGGGGGCAGGGGGAGAAGAGGGGATTCAGGGGAGTCAGAGGGAGGGAAGCAGAGTGAAGGGAAGGAAGGGGAGAGGGAAGAGAGGCACAGTGGAAGGGGGGCTGGAGAAGAAGGGAGGAATTCAGGGGTGGAGGGAGGGGAGACAGGGGAGATGAGGGAGGCAGGGGGAGAGGGAGGAGGCAAGGGTGGGAGAGTGAGGGAGGCAGGGGGAGAGGGAGGGAGGCAAGGGGGAAGAGAAGGAGGTGCAGGGGAGAGAGAGGAGGCAAGGGGAGAGGGGAGGGAGGCAAGGGGGGAGAAAGGGCGGTGGGGAAAGAGAAAGGAGGCAGTGGTAAGAGGGAGGGAGAGGGGGGAGGAAGAAAGGGAGGCAGGGGAAGAAGGGAGAGAAGCAGGGTGGAGAGGAAGGGATGCAAGGGGGAGAGGGGAGGTGGCAAGGGTGAGAGGGGAGGGTGGCAAGGGTGAGAGGGGAGGGTGACGGGGAGAGGGAGGGAGGAAGGGGAAATGGAGAAAGGAAGGGGGGAGGAAGGGAGGCAGGGGGAAGAGGGAGGGAGATAGGGGTGAGAGGAAGGGAGACAAGGGAGAGAGGATAAGGGACAGGGAGAACCAAGGCGAAAAATATTTATTTCGGTGCAATATTTCCTTTTTTTCCCTAATAAATCGTAGAAGCGAGATAATACTGCTCTGGTCGTTTCCCTATTTCCATTATTAATTGAATGCTGAACAAAAACTGGAAAAAAAAATGATAGTTCCAAATGGTGGCTGTATGAATGTGAGTGATCAGATCTACTAGTGTTGGGAAGTGATTGGTTTCGTGAGTTGCAATTTTATTATTTTTTGGAATTGGAAAGTGTTCAGGTTGATAAATGTACGAAATAATAAAACTGTTCTAATTACGAAATTGCTTGAAATGAGATTTTTTTTTTTCGAAATGATAAGCGTTCGAAATCTCTGTTCGAAATAACATCATGTCTAAATTCTCCCTCTTGTAATAACACAGTTCAACATAACATGCTGTACGAAATACATGTTTATAGTGAAAGTAATCGAGATATCAAAGAGTTCAAAATACAGCGTCCGAGAAAATAGGACCAAATACAGTAATTAAATTTGCAATCGAATATGGATAACGTAAGAAAGAAACCGATACTCTATAATTATTAATCACTTTTTGAAGGTAACACTTAACTATGTCTACCTTACATTTCTAATTAAATTTTCCTTTGAGAGAATTTTGTATTTTTTTAACTTAATGCATATACGCAGGTGTGTGTGTGTGTGTGTGTGTGTGTGTGTGTGTGTGTGGTGTGTGTGTGTGTGTGTGTGTGTGTGTGTGTGCACTTCCTTTATTAGTTTATTTTGTCATATGCCATTTAGTTTTATGTAGCAACTGTAATAAAAAAAAAAAAATAAAAATAAATAAATAATAATAATAATAATAATAATAATAATAATAATAATAATAATGATGATAATAATAATAATAATAATAATGATGATAATGATAATTGATAATAATAATGATGATGATGATGATGATGATGATGATGATGATGATGATGATGATGTGATAGATGATGATGATGATGATGATGATGATGATGAGATGATGATGATGATGATGATGATGATGATGATGATGATGATGATGATGATGATGATGATGATGATAGATGATGTGATGATGATGATGATGATGATGATGATATGATGATATGATGATAAATATGATGATGATGATGATGATGATGATGATAATAATAATAATAATAATAATAATAATAATAATAATAATAATAATAATAATAATAATAATAATAATAATAATAATAATAATAATAATAATAATAATAATAAAATAATAATAATAATAATAATAATAATAATAATAATAATAATAATAAATAAAAATAATAATAAATAACAAACAAAAAAAACACAAATAAATAAAAATAAAAAAAACAAAAACACACAAAAAACACCACAACACACACACACACACACACACACACACACACACACACACACACACACACACAGAAACTCCAACTGTTTGTTACCAGGCAACAGGGAAATGACACAGAAAATAACGAGAAAAGGAAAAAAAGAGGAGAGTAGAGGAAGAAGCAAGAGAAGAGAAGAGAGACAGTACAGAGATGATCATTAGTGACCTACCCACCCATCTACTGCATAAACACAACACTGAGATAAAGAGTAATACTTCCCGCTCATTACTTCCGGCTAACCTAACACATTAACCTACCCTTACCTAACACATTAACCTACCCTTACCTAACACATTAACCTACCCTTACCTAACACATTAACCTACCCTTACCTAACACATTAACCTACCCTTACCTAACACATTAACCTACCCTCACCTAACACATTAACCTACCCTTACCTAACACATTCACCTACTCTTACCTAACACATTAACCTACTCTTACCTAACACATTAACCTACCCTTACCTAACACATTAACCTACCCTTACCTAACACATTAACCTACCCTTACCTAACACATTAACCTACCCTTACCTAACACATTAACCTACCCTTACCTAACACATTAACCTACCCTTACCTAACACATTAACCTACCCTTACCTAACACATTAACCTACCCTTACCCAACACATTAACCTACCCTTACCTAACACATTAACCTACTCTTACCTAACACATTAACCTTCACTTACCTAACACATTAACCTACTCTTACCGAACACATTAACCTTCACTTACCTAACACATTAACCTACCCTTACCGAACACATTAACCTACCCTTACCTAACACTTTAACCTACCCTTACCTAACACATTAACCTACCCTTACCTAACACATTAACCTACCCTTACCTAACACATTAACCTACTCTTACCTAACACATTAACCTACCCTTACCCAACACATTAACCTACCCTTACCCAACACATTAACCTACCCTTACCTAACACATTAACCTACCCTTACCTAACACATTAACCTACCCTTACCTAACACATTAACCTACCCTTACCTAACACATTAACCTACCCTTACCTAACATATTAACCTACTCTTACCTAACACATTAACCTACCCTTACCTAACTTAACCTCACCTTCAACTCAAGTTCTCTCGGGAGTAAAACTTATTAGATGTTTAATTAAAGTTGGGTGTGTGTTTTAATGAGAGAGAGAGAGAGAGAGAGAGAGAGAGAGAGAGAGAGAGAGAGAGGTGTTCATGTACTGTACAGGTATATATACTCTCATCAGTAACGACACTGACATCATGGCTGGAACCAATCCCAAAGGAGTACTCTTCTGGCCTCGGGTTTAAGACTGGTGGGACTCGAGTATCGCTACCAACACATAACTCATCCTCATCCACCAGGACTTGTCAGGTCAGGTCAGGTTAGATCATTTGAGGTTATGTCAGGTTAGGTCATATTAAATTATATTAGGTTAGGTTAGGTTAGGGCTGGGTAAATTAGTTAGATTAGTTAAGATTAATTCAGTAATATATTTATCGCTGTTGAAAGGATTAATTACAACACATTTATTAAATATTCTCTCTACTGAGTCGCTCTTGTAGACATTAAATATTTATTAATTAATTTATCAATACAATACCTGTAGTCTATTATTTATCTATCTGCCTGTCTACCTGTCAGTTATAATTAACTATTCATCAACTCTCTCTCTCTCTCTCTCTCTCTCTCTCTCTCTCTCTCTCTCTCTCCCTCTCTTCCATCTACATATAAGAACGAAATCTAGAATCAATGCTGAATATCCACACAACTCTGGAGAAGGAAATATGGAAACTGATAAAGATGATAAAAATGACCAGAGGGAAGACACCTTTTACCTGTATATCATATTAGGGTGGTGGAGCAGTTGAGGGAGGAGGAGGAGGAGGTGGAAGACAGGGAGGGGGGGAGGAGGAAGAGAGAGGGGAGCAGGAGGAGGTAGTGAAGGAAGAGGGGAGGAGAGTTATGTCTCCTATTCTCTGCCCACTGTAATATGATTGGAGTTAATGGGTGTTTTTCTAGCAAATGGGGACCTAAGTGCCCCTAGTAAGTGAACAGACGTAGGAAACTTTTGTTTTGTTTCCTAGCTGTCGGGGGGGGAGGAAAAGGGCTCTTGGAAACTGTAAGACAATGAGGTCTCTCTCTCTCTCTCTCTCTCTCTCTCTCTCTCTCCTCTACATGCAATCCCAGAGATCTATTCTACCTCACCCCTCCTCCTACCCTCTCTATCCTTCTCTCTTCGGCTTTTTCCCACCTACTATATCTACCTCCTCCCCACTCCACCACTTCTCTTCTCTCCTCTTGACCTTCCCTCTCCTTATCCTCGCCACCTCATCCAACCCCCTCCTCGCCTGCCTATTCCATCTCCTCCTGTCTTCTTCTCTCCCCTCCCAGAATTTAGCAAAAATCCACCCCTTCCCCAGCAAGAAAAGAACACAAACGCCCAAAACCCCCCAAAATAATTTTTAATACATGTTAGGGTAACGAAAACTTTACCTAACTTAACCAAACCTAACCTAACCTCACCTAATTGTCATAATAAGGAATTGCAAAGTTCAACTCTCATTATGATAGAAGGAGAGAGAGAGAGAGAGAGAGAGAGACCTCTCGTAGAAATGAGTAGGGCACTTGGTGTAATGAGTTATGCGAGGAAGAGTTACAATGAACACTTCTCGCTGTTCATGGTGGCACGGGTCTCTCTCTCTCTCTCTCTCTCTCTCTCTCTCTCTCTCTCTCTGACCATGACCTACCTGTTAAGTGTTAACGTAACACATATATGTGAATGAATTACCCTGTCTTATTTCCCACCTTGCTTGAATTCGAAACTAAAGATTCATTTTACAGGAGTTATTGTGAGAGGCCGGCAAGGCTGGGGCCTGCCTCGCCGTTGACACTCGTCCAATGTGTGAGTACGATTAATAATTAATTAATATATATATGTATATAATGTGTTTATCAAAGAAGTGTCATACTTAACTGGTGTTACAAGTAAATAGTTTAGTGAGTACGAACCTAAGGACGTGTTCAATCCTTCAGCTTTATATATATGGAGTGACGGAGCTGCTGCAGTGTGGTGACCCGTGTGGCCTGCCCTAGCTGGCTGGTATAGCGTGTTACCTCGCTAAGATTTGTGCGCCACTAGCCCACTACAGCAACTTTTCAACATAGTGCTCACACCCTCGATGATGGATGCGGCCTCCAGTGTAACCTTGTATACATGAAGTCCAGTTGGCCCGAGTCGTCAAGTGACGCCAGGCCCCACCTCTACCAGCCATGATGCATATCTTGTATGGTCTCTTTAATATGCTGCCGCTGTTCTTAATTTATTATTGTTAATACATTTTTGTTTTTATACTTATTTTTATTTTTCCTTTGGTACAATCATTCATAGTTGAGGGATAAATGCAAAGTTAATCAATATATGTGTGTACGTGTCTGCGTGTGTATGTGTGAACACGTGAGCAATAAAAAAGACAGGCATAAATGTATGCTCACACAGAAAGACACATTGACAGGAGTACAGATCTCCCGCCACCACAACCAAGATAGACAGACTGTCAGACACAGACGACAACAACAGAGAGACACAAAGATACATAAAGATACACAGACAAAGAAATAAATCGAAACAGACAGACTTAACTCCACCAAGAAAACAACCAGACAGGCAGATAGACGACACATCCAACATTACCAAGACAGACAGACAGACAGACAGAAATGGGTAGGGTGCTTCTCCATCTCTAGTGTGGCCAATAACTCCTCAAACCTCTTTATATTCATAGGTGTTATCATTACTCATCCCCCTCCCTATCCCCCCTACCACCCCTATTACCTCTACGTCTCTCCTTCTACCTCCACCTACCACTACCCCTACTATCCCCTTTCTCCCCGACCTGCCCCTCCCCCTGTCACCCACTACCTCTCCCCACTATCCCTTCCACCCCTACTCCCCCCCTACCTCTCACTTTTCCTGATCCGGTGGAGCAAGTGTTGCAACGACTTGGGAGAGGGAGATGTTGCAATGGACTACCGATATCCCAGTTTGTTTTGTTTCGCCTCAGTAGCCTATCCAGCGTGCATTGCCTTCGTCCTCCAGTGTAGTCGTTGGGTTCCCATGGTGGTCACCTTTCCCCCCAATACCGCCGTTGGCGTCTGTTGGAGGTCTGTAAGCATGTCTGCGTAATGCGGGGCTCCGCCGCAGATTTTTCGTTCGGAGTTTACTCCCGTAGCCTTATACCTACCAAGGGTAATCCGCAAGGTAGCGGGGCAGTGGTTGGTAGGCGCGAGGACATGTCCACATGCCAGTGATCTTATGCGAGGTCCCTCTCGGGCCCACTGCTACTGCGAGTTCCCCTACTGGTGTATCCTCGGCCCACTGGGTACCCAGCTACAGGCCGTTTGGCCTGTGCATGGCAGCTCATGTCTAGAATTACTACCATTCTCTATCATCCATGAATCTATCTAGCCTCCTTTTAAAACTTTCCAGCATTCCAGCACTTACTACAAAGTTGCTAAGCTTGTTCCACTCGTCCACCACCCTATTTGTGAACCAGTTCCTTCCTATCTCCCTCCTAAACCTAAACTTATCCAATTTAAATCCATTGCTACGAGTCCTATCCTTCTTGGATATTATAAGAACTTTATCTATATTTCCTTTACTGATTCCTTTCACCCACTTAAATACTTCTATCATATCTCCCCGCACTCTTCGTCTTTCTAGGGAATGCAAGTTTATTTTCTTTAATTTATCTTGCTTGATATGGAAGGTTTCTAAGTCCCGGAATCATTTTCGTCATTCTTCGCTGCACCCACTCCAGTGAATTGATATCCATTCTATAATAAGGCACCAGAACTGAACAGCATAATCTAGGTGCGGCCTGACTAGCACAATATATAGTTGCAATATGACCTCCGCACTCTTATTACTTATACTTCTAGATATAAAACCTAATATTCTGTTTGCCAATTTCGACCATTAACGCACTGTTTTCTAGGCCTTAAGTCCGGGCTTACAAATACCCCTAAGTCTTTCACAAGTCGACTTCTCTAGGTTGATGTTGTTAAGGTTGTATATATTGACAGTATTTACAGTATTTGTTCTTCCAATATTAAGTACGCTGCACTTATTGGTGTTGAATTTCATTTGCCATTTTCTGACCACTCCTGCAGTTTTTTTTAATCTTCCTGTAATGCATTTGCATCCTGCCCTGAATTAATCTGCCGCCATATTTTGGTGTCATCCGCAAACTTGCTTATGTCACTGCTGATCCCAGTATCTAGATCGTTTATGTAGATTATAAACAAGAGTGGGCTCAGTACTGACCCCTGGGGAACCCCACTGGTTACACAGCCCCACTCAGATTTAATACCATCTACGCTGACCCTCTGTGTTCTATCGGTGAGCCATGATTTTATCCAATTTAAAACTTTCCCACGAGGAGGCACAGCAGGAGTATTGATGGTGAAGAGGCTGTGTACTGGCAGGGGAAGACTTATGCAGGTTGCTTCCCTGTTCGCCACGAGGGCTAGCCAGCGGCGGTAGCTGAAAGCGAGAGGGAGCAAGCAGTGCTTGCACCTTAACACAAACATAATGCTGCCACACTAGACACATTTCACCACCCTGTGTGCGAACACACACACGCACACGCACGCACGCACGCACACACACACATACACATACACACACACACACACGCACACACACACAGTCAACATAATGAAGGGTCTATCCACCCTTAACTATCACCTAAAGTGCAGTACCAGGCGAGGGCGGTGCTCTGAGTCTCCCTAACCCTGTCGGACTGACTTACGCCTCCACCTTTACTGAATACAGGTGTGTGTGTGTGTGTGTGTGTGTGTGTGTGTGTGTGTGTGTGTGTGTGTGTTAGTACGCACGCGGGCAGGTGTGGGTGGGATACCCCGTGCCGTGCGTGGATGTGTGTTTGATGGAGGGGTGTTTTATAATAATAACAAGCGGAATCGCCGCCCTCAAGGCGGCTCTTTCGCTAGGCCACGGTAGGACACCACCCTCCGGGAGGCTCCACATTGTCTCACTGTAGTGCATTAAGGTAGACCACATTTTTGGTTTTGCCATTAGCAGCAAGTATGTACAGATTTTTGCCAGTTCCCACTCTGGAGCATCCAACATAGAACTGTCCATGAGAGAAGCAAGGAAACACCAGGTTTAGGCCAACCATCTTTAGGGACTGTCCCTGGCTTTTGTAGATGATCATGGCAAAGCTCACTTTAACCGGGACCTGAAGTCGCTTGAACTCAAATGGCAGGTCAGTGGTGATGAGAGATATCCTTGGTATAAAAACGTCCTCTCCTTTAGCTTTTCCTTTCAGTATTGTAGCTTCCAGTACATGTGGCATCATGTTCTTCACCACCAGTCATGTGCCATTGCAGAGGATTGGTGGTTCAAGATTTCTTAAGAGCATTATAGGAGTTCCAATCTTGAGAGTGAGGTGGTGAGGAGGCATTCCAGCGGGCTCCAAAGAATTAAGGAATTCTGCAGGGTACTGGACTGCTTGGTCCTGGTCGATTACTGTATCAACAGATTTGAATGAGGTCTCACTGCCTGGAAGCTGTCTGAGTAGAGTCATGTTGATTTCAGCCACTGTTTCAATCTTTGGTGCCAGAATTGCGCGTTCACGCAGCCACTTGTGATCCTTGTAGTGGTGGATAATGTTTGGGTAGACCATGTTAGTGAGCTCAGTTGAGGCTCTTACAACATTTCTACATCCTTGAGGAATGATTATTTGTCCTTCTGAATCAACAGGGAAAGTTCCATTCCCAATCTGTAGTAGAAGGTTTGCAAACCGTCCAGCATCCTGATCTCCTTGTAGGTGTACTCTCATGTTTGTGGATAGGGTGAGTGTCTGAACACTTCTCCAAAGGTATGGTGCCTTGAGGCACGCATTCAGTTCATCAGCTGGAGTGCTTCGAGGAATGACAGGTAGGGTCTGGCGAAAGTCTCCAGCAATGACCATTGTAATGCCACCCATGAGCTGGTCATTTTCTCGAATGTCTTGCAAGGTCCTGTCCAATGCTTCAAACGCTAACTTGTGAGACATAGAGCATTCATCCCAGACTATGAGGCTGCATTATTCTAAGAGTTTTGCCTTTGCCGATCCTTTTTTGATGTTGCACACTGGATTCTCATTGTGAGCGAGGTTGAGAGGTAGTTTAAAAGTTGAGTGTGCAGTACGTCCTCCTTCTAGTAGTGTTGCAGCAATGCCTGAGGATGTCACAGCAGGAGCAATTTTCCCCTGATGATGTACTTTGGCCTACAGAAGGTTGATCAGGATTGTTTTTCCTGTCCCGCCAGGTGCATCTAGAAAGATCATACCTCCCTGCTCCGCTTGTATCGCTTGCAAGATCTATTCATGAGCCTCACCAGGTAAGGCTCATTTTCTTCAACAAAATTCACCAAAACTTCAACTGAGTAGTCTGTCTCTCTGAGCAACTCCCTGTTTGCAACTACTGGTTCTTCTCGGTTTGGGAAAGGCAATCCAAAATCAGTCAGGTTTTTTCCGCATAGCTCCATCACTTTGTCTTCCAGCATGATCAGAGCCCTGTTGAACATGTCATCCATGAACTCAATCTCTTGACCAGGATGTTCTCTTCTTGCTTGATGAAGCAGATCCTCTGAAAGACTTTCTTGGTGGTTTTTCCAGAGCTGGCTTGGGTTGGAAAGTCCACATGTAGTAATCATGATGGCAAACAGGTTCCTCATTCTCATTGGCGATTGAGTAGCTGCTGCCTCTTCTAATGTGTCATTCCAGTGACCATCATCTTCCAGTAGGCCAAGGAGATTGCACGCTTTTTTGATAGGTTCTGCAGACTTGTCCATTCACTCTCTTGAGTGCCGCATATGATGATGGGCCACGGATGTGGTGCAAAAGTAGTCTCAAACAAAAGCATTCAAAGTTGTTGGGGTGAACCGTGTAAACACGCCCCAAAGCATTGCCTGACTTTATCCCTGGATATCCTTCAACATCGGATCCTTGAGCTCTTCTCTGGAACTATTTCATTGAAGTCTGCCATATGTAGAACTTGGGTACGTCAACATACATGAGTATTTGAGCAAATTCATCTTCCTGTGAAAGCTTAAAGAATGCAGTGAGGGTCGTATCAGCAGGATTTGCCATTTGATTTTGTAGAGACTCTTCTGTGAAGTATACACTACATATAACACCATCCATCATCACTACATATAACACCATCCATAATCACTACATATAACACCATCCATCATCACTACACATAACACCATCCATCATCACTACATATAACACCACCCATCATCATTACATATAACACCATCCATCATCACTACATATAACACCACCCATCATTATTACATATAACACCATCCATCATCACTACATATAACACCACCCATCATCACTACATATAACATCATCCATCATCACTACATATAACACCATCCATCATCACTACATATAACACCATCCATCATCACTACATATAACACCACCCATCATCACTACGTATAACATCATCCATCATCACTACATATAACACCATCCATCATCACTACACATAACACCATCCATCATCATCACTACATATAACACCATCCATCATCACTACATCTAGCACCATCCATCATCACTACATATAACACCATCCATCATCATCACTACATATAACACCATCCATCATCACTACATCTAACACCATCCATCATCAATACATATAACACCATCCATCATCATCACTACATATAACACCATCCATCATCACTACAGATCGGTAAAGTAGTTTCCGAGTTTCTCGTGCGGACACACAAACAAACACACAGACTGGTTTAAAAATAAAGCATGTGGAACCCAAAAATTTGCAGATTAGCACACGTTGCGCGAGTTTTTCAATTCCACTAAAACATTTTATGGGCCAATCAATCGTGGCGCAGCCCCCCTCCGCTCATCCTACGGGAACTCCATAATTAAAGACGATGAAGGCCCCTTTCAGCGCTGGAAAGAGCACCACCATTCACTGCTCAACCGAAACACGGATGTGGATGTATTGACTACCCAGCAAGGCCTTCAGCATCCAAAGCTGACCCACCTCAGCTACTGCCATTAAACAGACGAAAAATAACAAAACCTCAGAGCCTGATGGAATCTCAGCCGAGGTGAATAAAGCCATAGGACCTCTGCTTACCAGCTGTCTCCACTCTCTCCTGGAGAATACATGGGAAAAAGAGGAAATCCCCCAAGCTCTTAAAGACACCTTCACTGTCAATATTTATAAAAACAAGGGACGCTGGTCAGACTGCTGTCCGTAACTGGCAAGATTATCGCCCGAGTCCTTGTAAACAGACTTCTTCGTGTGGCGGAAAACTTCCTCCCAGAATCTCAATGTGACTTTAGGGCATTACGCAACACCACTGACATAAACTTTGCTGCCTGTTAGATACAGGAAAAGTGCAGAGAACAGCGTCATGACCTGTACATGGCTTTCATCGACCTAACCAATGCGTTCGATTCAGTCAACAGGGAAGCCCCCAGCCGTTTTGGCTGCCCACCAAAATTCATCGCCATTGTGAGGCAACTCCACGATGCCATGAACGGCAGTGTCCTGCACAATGGCACCCAGTCTGAGCTCTTCCCCATCCAAACAGGGGCTAAAAAACGGTGTATATTGGCACCATTCTCTCTTCCAGTTTCTTTGCTGCTTTCCTTACTCTTGCTAGCGCCAATTTAGACGGCGGGGAGGACATCGAGTACCGGATGAAGGGTCTTTTCAACATTCGACGACTCCATGCAGGAACAAAGGTGTCGGCAGCTTCCATTAATGAGAATCTGTATGCAGACGACCTCACCCTTGTCGCTCACACTGAACGCGACCGACAGGAAGACTCCATACCCGCGTCTTCAGCTGTAGGGAGCTAAAATTCTCTGCACAGTTGCGCGCATGTCGAACAGTGGTCCTCCTCACCCTGCTATATGGCAGTAGTTTCAACCTCCGAATTCGCTGGGAAGACAAGAAAACAAATGCCAGCATTCTCGCTGACACCAACTGTAGGAGCATCGAGGCTACCATTATCAATGAACAACTATGTTGGATTGGCCAGGTTACTCGCATGGACGATTGTAGTCACCTAATAAATAGTAAAGGTAACTCTGGTGGGCAACTGATAATGTATAAGGATAGTCTTAAGACAAACCTGAAAAGGTGCCGAATCGACCCCCTCACCTGGGAGACGATTACTCCACACCGTAACGCTTGGAGGGGCACCACACGAGAAGGTGTCAATACTTTCGAGTTAACCCGACTGCAAACTGAGGCAGACGAGCGCCATCGCCGGAAAGACGCTCCCGCCGCCTCTTACGCACTAGATGTAGCCCTCCACATGTGCAACATCTGTGGATGACCCTGCCGGTCCCGTATCGGCCTCTTTAGTCACCTCAGAACCCACCAACGAAGGTGACATCCTTAATAACTCATGTCATTGTATCATAGCTGGAAGATCGTCATACTCGATTCTGAGTGACAGCAAAGTAGTAGTAGGAGTGAGTGAGTGAGTGAGTGAGTGAGTGAGTGAGTGAGTGAGTGAGTGAGTGAGTGAGTGTGTGTGTGTGTGTGTGTGTGTGTGTGTGTGTGTGTGTGTGTGTTTTGATAGTTTGTGTTTCAATGTAAGTGCTTTTTTTTATTGTCCAGCTATTCCTTCTTACCTTCTACTGCCGGTGAGATATAACATATTTGCTTGTGTTTTATTATAAATTTCACCGTCGCCGTCGCCACCACAGGTAACAAGTGACGCTATCAATTTATTCCCTCGATATACCATCCTATTTATACACATACATTTCCATTGACAGTTCTTCTTGAAAGCTATGCTGGGAAAAGATCACAGCTAAGACAAATTTACATCTATTATCTTTATCCAAAGTCTATTATTGGAAACATTATCCAACACCATCATGGGTAAAATATTCCCCATGTCATCTAGGGTCTGCCCATGCCTTTAAAAGGGTTAAATCTACATAGTTAAAAAGACCTTTATCATTTTTGTCAACTAGAAATCATGGTTCCATAGCCCAGTGTTGAGTGACGAGTTAATTGCCTCCCACACACAGAACACTTAGAGTAAATCTATAAATACTATTGTAAATCAGTTTTCTGTATTGTGACACTTGTATGGGTGCAACAAGCTATCAATCCTGAGTTCTTTTGTCGTTGTTTTCTATGCAATCAAATTCACTACTTTCTTGAAACACGAGGAAACATATTGCAAGGCTTATTTATTTCACTGCAAGGTTCTGGTTTATAGATATTGCAAGTCCCTATTGTCATTGTATGCAACAAGTTTCCAACCAAAATAAGTTTCCATTATCGTCGTAGCTCCTAAGAGAACGAGGCAACTTTAAATCTTTAGATATTGCAAAAAAAATCGATTCAGTGGACAAATGTATGGATATTGCAACTCTCGGTGTTATGTTCACCACACACCGATTAGTCAGCTACTCGTCGGTCTCCCAGGGGAAAAAAATTGGAAAGACAATTAACGGAGTGAGTCGGGGTTTAATTAAGAGCTTAACTTCAAGAGTAATGAGTTTACCTGTAAGAATAATGAGTTTCCCTGTAAGAGTAATGAGTTTACCTGTAAGAGTAATGAGTTTCCCTGTAAGAGTAATGAGTTTACCTGTAGGAGTAATGAGTTTACCTTCAAGAGTAATGAGCTTACCTGTAACAGTAATGAGCTTACCTGTAACAGTAATGTTATATGTAGGGGTGGTGAATTTACCTGTAAGAATAATGAGTTTACCTGTACGAGTAATGAGCTTACTTGTACGAGTAATGAGTTTACCTGTAACAGTAATGTTTATATGTAGGGGTAGTGAATTTACCTGTAAGAATAATGAGTTTACCTGTACGAGTAATTAATTTTACCTGTACGAGTAATTAATTTTACCTGTACGAGTAGCGAGTTTACCTGTACGAGTAATGAGTTTACCTGTACGAGTAATGAGTTTACCTGTACGAGTAATGAGTTTACATGTACGAGTAATGAGTTTACATGTACGAGTAATGAGTTTACCAGTACGAGTAAATAATTTACCTGTACAAGTAATGACTTTACCTTTACGAGTAATGAGTTCACCTGTAAGAGTAATGAGTTTAACTGTACGAGTAATTAATTTTACCTGTACGAGTAATTAATTTTACCTGTACGAGTAGCGAGTTTACCTGTACGAGTAATGAGTTTACCTGTACGAGTAATGAGTTTACATGTACGAGTAATGAGTTTACATGTACGAGTAATGAGTTTACCTGTACGAGTAATGAGTTTACATGTACGAGTAATGAGTTTACATGTACGAGTAATGAGTTTACCAGTACGAGTAAATAATTTACCTGTACAAGTAATGACTTTACCTTTACGAGTAATGAGTTCACCTGAAAGAGTAATGAGTTTAACTGTACGAGTAATGAGTTTACCTGTACGAGTAATGAGTTTACATGTACGAGTAATGAGTTTACCTGTACGAGTAATGAGTTTACCAGTACGAGTAAAGAATTTACCTGTACAAGTAATGACTTTACCTTTACGAGTAATGACTTTACCTTTACGAGTAATGAGTTCACCTGAAAGAGTAATGAGTTTAACTGTACGAGTAATGAGTTTACCTGTACGAGTAATGAGTTTACATGTACGAGTAATGAGTTTACCAGTACGAGTAAATAATTTACCTGTACAAGTAATGACTTTACCTTTACGAGTAATGAGTTCACCTGTAAGAGTAATGAGTTTACCTGTACGAGAAATAAGTTTACCTGTACGAGTAAAATCAACGAGTTTACCAATGCAACTAATTAATTTACTACACAAGACAAGACGATTAAAATGGTGCCGGAATAACCCAGAGACTATAATCCCCTTTAGGGAAATATTATACCAAATTAGCCACATCTTAAACAATTCCGGGGGTGAGGAGGGGGTGGAGGGGGGAGGGGGCAAGAGAGGGAGAGGGAGCAAGGGAGGGAGAGGGGGTAGGGAGGGAGGGGGGCCAACAGGGACAAGAGAATATTGGCGCATGGTTCTATTTTTTACCGTGGTACAATGTTGCTCTTGCTTACACGCCTTGCCTGTGAAAAAGAGAAACATGAACCTTAGTGTGGAGGTGAGGAAGATGTTTCTGATGGTGTAGTGAAACTCTCTTCATAGTTGTGATGTATACCGCTCGCTCGCGCGCGCGCGCGCGCGCGCGTGTGTGTGTGTGTGTGTGTGTGTGTGTGTGTATAATAATAATAATAATTAACGGTTTATCGAAAAAAATTCAGCAGCCCGAAGGCTGAACATATACATTGGACATAAATGACTTATTACATACATTGGTGGTTTAACAAAAGCCTTCATTTGAGAAAGGTAAAGGAACATACAGTGAACATACAGATTAATGTAGGTGTTGAACAGCAAACTCGTAGTGTAGGAACTCCCTCCCAGATGGTGTTAGGAGGAACTCACGTGGTGTAGTAGTTCCTTCAGATGGTGTTATGAGGGACCTGGCGTGGTGTAGTAATTCCCTCGCAGATGGTGTTATGAGGGGCCTCACGTGGTGTAGTAATTCCCTCACAGATGGTGTTATGGAGGACCTCACGTGGTGTAGTAATTACCTCACAGATGGTGTTATGAGGGGCCTCACGTGGTGTAGTAATTCCCTCACAGATGGTGTTATGGAGGACCTCACGTGGTGTAGTAATTACCTCACAGATGGTGTTATGAGGGACCTCACGTGGTGCAGTAATTACCTCACAGATGGTGTTATGAGGGGCTTCACGTGGTGTAGTAACTCCCTCACAGATGGTGTTATGAGGGGCATCACGTGGTGTAGTAATTCCCTCACAGATGGTGTTATGAGGGGCCTCACGTGTTGTAGTAATTCCCTCACAGATGGTGTTATGAGGGACCTCACGTGGTGTAGTAATTCCCTCACGGATGTTGTTATGAGGGACTTGACGTGGTGTAGTAATTCCCTCGCAGATGGTGTTATATGAGTGAGGTTTGGTCTTAGGCCTTCCTATCGTAGACGAATTAACACATCGCTGGTTGTTGTTGGGTCTCACGGGCCGTTATCACTGGGTACCTGGGACCTCACTGTGTGAAGGTTAACTTGGGTGGGACTGTTACTGTTGAGTTGTTCTCACTGACTTAAGCACTGTTCACCACTGTTCATCTCTGTTTAACACTGGTTCCGTTCCTTTCCTAAATGAAATTGTAACTTCTGGCGAGAACTTGTTGATATTCCGGTGGGGAGGAGGGTTCAGGGGAGGGGGTTGGTATGGGCCAACTTAACAGTTGACCTGGCTGCTCGGAGAGGAGCGCCAGGTACGTATTGACCTTTCGGTGGTCAAGGATGTGTGTGTGTGTGTGTGTGTGTGTGTGTGTGTGTGTGTGTGTGTGTGTGTGTAAAATTTATTCATACGTGCACAAGTCATCCCCCTAATTTTCAGGTGGATAACTCAATGGATGACACCCTGGGTGACAAACACTGGATGACACATATTAGATGACACACTCTGAATGACACACTGAATGACTCACACTGGATGACACACATACTGAATGACGCATACTGGATGACACATATTAGATGACACATTGTTGATGACACACACTGGATGACACATATTAGATGACACACTCTGAATGACACACTGAATGACTCACACTGGATGACACACATACTGAATGACGCATACTGGATGATACATATTAGATGACACACTCTGAATGACACACACTGGATGACACACTGGATTAAAGGCTAATCAATATACTATATACGTGGATAATGAGGCACGTTTATCCGGAAAATGCATTATAATTCGGTTAAGTAAACAGTTTTTATGATGACACACTCAACCGAATCCCGAAACCTAACAATCCAAACACGCTTTAAATTTCACCCATGAAACAACAACAACAACATTTAATTATAATTCCATTAGCCTTGTATAAATAACTCATTTTTTTGTTTTCCTTTTAATCTTTATTTCATTAATTCAAACACAATTTGCCTTTAACTCTCTAACTAAACTTCATTCATGTTTCATAATATTTGAACATATCGGTTCGTAGCTTACAGATCATTGCCATTGTGTCGGAAAGTAAATTGTTGTTGTGTTAGCGTGGCTGTGTTGAGAGTTGTCCGTTCACTCACAAACTCAGTGATCTTACGAGAGTTTATCTCACCTGATGTTTACCTGGACTTAAGGTAAAGTTTAGGTTAGGTTAGGTTAGGTTAGGTTAGGTTAGGTTATACAGGTTAAGTTAGGTTAGGTTATACAGATTAAGTTAGGTTAGGTTATACAGGTTAAGTTAGGTCATACAGGTTAAGTTAGGTTAGGTCATACAGGTTAAGTTAGGTTAGATTATACAGGTTAAGTTAGGTTAGGTTATACAGGTTAAGTTAGGTTAGGTTAAGTTAGCACGGTAAGAACAGTCACCACCCCTCAAGAATCCCCAGCCGTAACGAGGTTCCTTAAGGTGGCATTACATACTTCCCTCATTATTGATTTTGATTAATGTATTATCAGTTATATATAGTATTTTATTCTATTTAAATAATAATAATAATAATAATAATAATAATAATAATAATAATAATAATAATAATAATAATAATAATAATAATAATAATAATAATAATAATAATAATAATAATAATTAACTTTTTATTGAAAGAGCTTGGCAGCCAGAAGGCTGAAAATATACAGTTACATATTTGGGGAATGGGTTTCGA
The DNA here is from genome assembly GCF_018991925.1 of Homarus americanus. Lineage (NCBI taxonomy): Eukaryota > Metazoa > Arthropoda > Malacostraca > Decapoda > Nephropidae > Homarus > Homarus americanus. The sequence goes on along the minus strand of NW_024721079.1, from coordinate 13,273,135 downwards.
ATTACAAATAATATACAAGTAACATAAGTGATACAAATAAGATATATAATAACTAGATGGGGAAAAGCTCAAATTACAGTGCATTTCAACATGTGTGTGTGTGTGTGTGTGTGTGTGTGTGTGTGTGTGTGTGTATTTTATCATCTATTTCCCCAACCACATAAATACCTTGAATAACCACCACCACCACCACAACCACCACCACCACCACCACCATCACCACCACCATCATCATCACCACCACCATCATCATCACCACCACCATCATCATCATCATCATCATCCCAGAGGGTCATTAAGACATTACAATAAGAACTCTCACAGGGTAACAATTGTCACGAACTGGTCCTTAATGGTAGGAAGATTGCCTTAACCTAACCTAACCTAACCTAACCTAACCTAACCTAACCTAACCTAACCTAACCTAACTCTAACCTAACCTCCAACCTAACCTAACCTAACCTAACCCTGAGTACTCATCATCACCTCATATTTACCTACTTCTCTCCTCACACCCTCCCCACCAACCCTCTCACTCTCCCTACCTACCCACCCTTCATCCTTGTTCTCACCCCACGTACCACCACTTCCACCCACCTACCCACTTCACTTTCCTACTTCTCCCCACCTACCCCCCCTGCCTCCTCCCACCAAACCTCTGAGCCAAGTTCAGGCCAATAATAGCCTGCACATAGATCATAGTCTGTCCATCATAAAGAAGCAATACCCAGGGAGGCTGTAAACACGATGGCGTCGGGCATGTTTCCTACTTCTCGTTGTCTTGTTTATCTCTTATCTGTACCAGTTCTTGTCTTTTACTTTATCTCCCACACCAGAGCCACTACTATCACCATCATCACCACCACCATCATCACCACCACCAACATCATCACCACCATCATCACCACCATCATCACCACCACCATCATCATCACCATCATCCACCACCCATCACCACCATCATCACCACCACCACCACCACCACCATCATCATCACCACCATCATCACCACCACCATCAACCACCATCACCACCACCACCACCATCATCACCACCATCACCACCACCAACATCACCATCACCACCATCATCACCACACCATCACCACCACCAAAGCCCTGTTGGTGATCATTCAACCCAGAGCGTCACAAACATCTCCTGCTGCCAACTGAGGGAGGGGAGGAGACCGGGGGAGGGAGGAAAGGGAGGAGGAGACTCAGGTAAGGAGGAGACCTGGTGGAGGGAGGGGAGAAGAACGGGGGAGGGAAGGAGGACACTTGAGGGAAGGAGACCTGGGGAGAAGAGGCAGGCTAGAGAGAGAGAGGAGGAAGGAGAGAGGAGGGAGGAGGGAGAAAGGAGGGGTGAAGGTTCTTGAGCCATTATAGTGCTACACTAAAAAAAGGAGGGGGGGGGTATAAGGAGGAGGGGGAGGGTGGGTCTGGGTGCCTAATAAGGGTGGATGGAAGATTCTCTGGCGGTCTGTCACCCATCTTGACAGCTAACCTAGTTCACCTATGAATGGATGCCATTACTGTGGCGTAGAAAGAGAAGGAGAGTAGGGGGAAATGAGGCAAGGAAGGGAGAGGGGAAAGGATGAGGGAGGTAAAGAGGGGAAGGAGGTAGAGGGGTATATCAAAAGAGGAGGGGAAGGAGGAGGAGGAGGAGAAAAATGGAAATAGAAGAAGGAGGAGGGAGATAACGAGAAAGAGGAGAGGAGGAAGATAAGGGGAAAAAGGGAAGGGAAATGTGGAGGGGAAGTAGGAGAGGAGGAGGGAAGATAAGGAAAAAGGGGGAAATGAAAAGGAGGAAGGGAAGAAGGAGAGGAAGAGGAGGACAACACTCACGCTTCACGACAACATCCGATCTTCATATATTTCATCACTAAGAGCACGCTCTACAACCTTACACAGGTAACTAAGACTAAATATACTCCTTCCTACTATCTTATGTCGTCTTATACCCTCCTGCCACACTTCCTCACATATCACTGATTCTACCTCACTACTGTCCTGACACCATCAATATAAGTTGTCACAAATGCCAGTTTCGAAGCCAGACACAAATTGTACTTGTTGACCATGTCAAGATCAAACATGGATCAGCCCACCTGGCACAGGTCACTGACCCACATCAGCCCGGAGCGAAAATGTAATAATAACTCATAGTAAATAAAATTTATAATAAAAAAAAATAAAATATTAATATATTAATAAAAACAACATTGTAATAATAATAATAAATACAAAGAAATACAAGAATGAAAAAAAGTCAATACTAAGTAACGCTATATGCAATGGTCATGTAATTGAAACAATTGAGACCCTACAATTGTGTGTAAATGGGGCAAAAAGACAGATGAGCAACCTGGGACTTGGTCACAATTTTTCTTGATGCCATATGACAGCAGGGTCTACCATTAGACAACACATTACGCTTCTAATATCTTCCCAGGCGGGAGTACTCTGTTTGGTAGCTGCCTACTACCTACTACCAGAAGGCCTCAAAGAACACGACAGAGTTGAAACCTCGCCAAACTCGCGTCTAACAAAGACACTGTTGAATACAATCTGAGTCTGCAAAAAAAAAAAATACTTTATAACTGTAATCAGAAAAGAGCTCCTTGTTAATGAATTCGATGCAAGCAGCCAAGTCCTAACAGGAAATAGTCAATCCATTGTTTACCATGATGAGATTTATCATGTGAAACACGTATATGGAGCATCGACAA
>NW_024721079.1:13260407-13265407 GCF_018991925.1 Homarus americanus | reverse complement strand
GGAAGGAAGGAAGGAAGGAAGGGAGAAGAGAAGGAGAGTAAGATGAATGCAGGGAGGGAGATAGAATATAAGGAAAGGAAAGGAAAGGAAAGGAAAAAGGAAAGGAAAGGAAAGGAAAGGAAAAGAAAGGAAAGGAAAGGAAAGAGAAAGGAAAGGAAAGGAAAGGAAAGGCAATAGGATAGATAGGTCAAGGAAGGGGAGGTAGAGTGAGAGTGACGAGAGTTAGGAAATGGAAAATTTGGTAAGAGGGAAAGGGAGGGGAGGCAATGAACAAGGGAGATGGGGTGTAAAATGAAAACGGAGGGAGAAGAGAAGACCTAGGAAGAGACCGATTAAAAGAAATGTAGATGGAAGAGGGAGGAAGATAAGGAGGAGGAGGAGGAGGAGGAGGAGAAAGGGTCCGGTTGTAAAAGGGGAGAGGAATGATGGGTGTTAAGAGGGGAAAGGAATGGAAAGTGAGAGAAGGACGAAAAGAAAGGAATGGATAGTGGGAGGAGGAAAGAGGGAAGGAGAAGGAAGAAAGAGGAGAGAGCAAGGGAGAGTAGCAACAGTAGAGAAGAAGAGGAAAAGAGAGAGAGGAGAGTGGGAAAGAAATGAGGAATGAGAGAGTGACGAGAAGGTGTAAAGAAAGGGAAAGAGAAATAAAGATTAGAATGTAGAACAGGAAAAAGAAGGCAGGGATAACCCAAAGAGAGAGAGAGAGAGAGAGAGAGAGAGAGAGAGAGAGAGAGAGAGAGAGAGAGAGAGAGAGAGAGAGAGAGAGAGAGAGAGAGAGAGAGAGAGAGAGAGAGAGGAGAAGAGAGAGAGAGAGAGAGAGAGAGAGAGAGAGAGGGAGAGTAGAGAGAGAGAGATGTGTGTGTGGGTGGGATACATCTCTGGTTGTAAGTGAAGGAAGTGAAGGAGGAAGGAGAAGAAAGAAAAGAAGGAAGAGAAGAAAAATAAGGACGAGGAGGAAGGAAGATTGTAATAACGATCCTGTTTGAGCTTAAAGGAAAAGGAAGATAAGAAGATAAGATAAGAATATGATAAGATGACGAAGAACAAAAACAAGATACTATCGCTGGAGGTATAACACTCTACGCTACGTCAAAGTGAAATACTAATTATGGTGTTTTGTGTGAAACGCCTACAGCATAGTGACATAACATGTAAGTCGACAGTGAGGAACTGTACGTACACGAGATAAACACACACATACACACACACACACACACACACACACACACAAACAAACATAAATACACACATACATACACACACACACACACACACACACACACACATACATGTACGTACAATACACATACAAAGCCAAAGTTTAAAAATTGAGGCCATTATGTTAAACCTGAATACCCCTTTTAAAACCCAAATATTCCACGTTAAAACCTCGATATAAACCCAACAGGGAGACTCACTTGTACCTATAACTGGGGGAGGGGAGAGGCCAGAGACAGGGTTTATATTTCGTTTTGCTGTGTTCCAGATAGGTTTAATGAGAGGTCACAGTTTTAAAACATGTCAACATGAATTTGTGGGTATAAATGGAAATTGAAAGTCGCCAACAGTGAGGTAGGAGGGAGTAGAGGGCGGGGTGGTGGAAGGGGTGGAGGAAGGGTGTGGGAGGGCGGTGTGGAGGAAGGGTGGGAGGGGGGGTGGGAGGGTGAAGAGAAGAAGGATAGTATTATTGGTCATGGTGTGGGAGTGCCTTTCCTTTTTATTTTTTTTTCACACCGACGCCTTACCTGGTTGATGTAGGCCTACTGATGGGTGGGGGAGGGAAGACGTTGTATGTGATAAGAAAGAAGAACATGAAGGGTGTGATTGAGGGAGGATGGGATGGTGTAGGATAGGAGCGATGAGGGAGGATGGGGTGATGGGGAAGGGATGATGGTGTAGGTAGATAGGGAGAGGGATGATGAGGGAGGGATGGGGTATGGGGAAGGGATGGGATGGTGTAGGTAGGACAGGGAGTTGGGATGATGAGGGAGGGATGGGGTGATGGGGAAGGGATGGGATGGTGTAGGTAGGATAGGGAGTTGGAGGATGAGGGGAGGGATGGGGTGATAAGGGAAGGGATAGATGATGTAGGCAGGGATAAAGGGAGTGATGAGGAAAAGAGGAGATAAGGAGGGAAGGATAGGAATGATAGGAGGGATGAGGTGATGGGGAAGGGATGGGATGGAGTAGGTAGGATAGGAGATGATGATGAGGAAGGATGGGGTGATGAAGGGAGGATAAGTAGGATAGAGGATGATAGGAGGATGGGATGGAGGGAAGGCATGGATGGTGCAGGTAGGATAGGAGATGGGACGATGAGGAGGGAGGGGATGATGGAAGGGAAGGATGGGAGGAGGATAGGGGAGCTGGAGTGAAGGAGGGACGGAGATGGAGAATAGTAGGAGACAGATAAAGGAGGAGGTATGGAAATGATGAATGATGGGAAGGTAGGAGATGATGGAGGGAAGGTAGAGATGAAGGAGGAAGGTAGGAGGAAGGAGGAAGGTAGGTGAAGGAGGGAAGGGAGATGGAGGGAAGGAGGAGGTGAAGGAGGAAGGTAGGAGGAAGGAGGGAAGTAGGAGAGATGGAGGGGGAGGGGAAGGAGGCAGGAGATGATGGAGGGAAGGTAGGAGATGAAGGAGGAAGGTAGGGAGATGGGAGGAAGGCAGGAGATGATGGAGGGTTGCAGGAGGAAGGAGGGAAGGCAGTGAGGATGATGGAGGAAGGGAGTGATGAGGAAGGCAGGACGATGAGGAAGGAGGTATGAGGGAAGGCAGAGATGAAGGAGGAAGGCAGGAGATGATGGAGGGAAGGAGATGATGGAGGAAGGTAGGAGATGAAGGAGGGAAGGTAGGAGATGATGGAGGGAAGGTTGGAGGTGAAGGAGGAAGGTAGGAGATGATGGAGGGAAGGTAGGGAGTGAAGGAGGGAAGGTAGGAGATGATGGAGGAAGGGAGATGATGGGAGGGAAGGAAGAGATGATGGAGGGAAGGTAGGAGATGAAGGGAAGGTAGGGAGAGATGGAGGAAGGTAGGAGGAGGAGTAAAGGAGGAAGGAGGGAAAGAGGAGATGGAGGGAAGGTAGAGATGATGGAGGGGAAGGTGACATGGAGGGAAGGTAGGAGGAAGGAGGAAAGGCAGGAGATGATGAGGAAGGTTGGAGGTGAAGGAGAAAGGTAGGAGACGAAGGAGGGAAGGTAGAGATGATGGAGGGAAGGCAGGAGATGATGGAGGGAAGGTGAGGAGTGAAGGAGGAAAGGAATGAGATGACGGAGGGAAGGAGAATGATGGAAGCAGGGAGCATGAGGCTAAGGAGATGGAGGAAGGCAGGACGAGGAGAACAGAGGCATGGAGGGAAGGCAGGAGTAATGAGGAAAAGGAGACGATGAGGAGGGAAGGTAGGAATGAGGAAGGGAAGGAGGTAATGAGAGGTACGAGATGATGAGGGAATGCAGGAGATGGAGGAAATAAAGGGAGGTGAAGGAGGAAATGCAGGAGGGAAGATGGTGAAGTATGAGATGAAGGAGTGGAAGGAAGGTGAAGGAAGGCGATGATGGAGGAAGAGAGTGAATGATAATGCAGGTAAGAAATGATGGAAGGAAGAGAAGACGATGGGAAGGATGAAGTGACAGGCAGGAGACGATGGAGGAAGGTAGATGATGGAAGGTGAGAGACGATGATGGAATACAGATAAGAAGCTTATAAGCAGATGAATGAGAAAATAAGCAGGAGACGATGAGTGGAAGGAGGAAGAAGGGAGGAATACAGGAGATGAGGAACAAGAAAGGTGGTGATGAGAAGCTGCAGAGACGAGGGAGGAAGGAGATAAGGAGGGAAGCAGAGATGATGGAGGGAATGTAGATAGGAAGGAGGGAAGGCAGGAGACGATGGGAGGAAGGAAGGAAGATATGAAAAAATGCGCGAGAGGAAGGAGGAAATGAAGGAGTGATGGAGGGATAATGAGGAGGAAGGGTGGATGGTAATGAAGGAAGGCAGAGGCGAATGATGAAATGCAAGATGCTAAATGATGGAAAGCAGGACACCGACGATGCAAGCAGGCTATGATGGCAAAATGCAGCTAAAGTAACGCGGCGAGACGACGATGGAACAAGAGACTAATGAAATGCCGATACTGATGAAATGCGATGCAAACGATGCAATGGGAGACGCACGGATGCACCGCCAGGAGACGACCGGATGGAACGCAGTAGATGCTAATGATGGAAGCTGGCGACGACGGATGAAGGTATGATGTAATGATGGGAAAATGCAGGAGACGACGATGGTAAGAGATGCCAAATGAGGAACAAGAGATGCAATGATGGAAACGTTAGCGTGAGCATTATATGGATAAAACGCAGAGCGAATGATAGGTAAACAGCAGACGACGTGATGAATGCGATGCGAACAGATGCAATGCGGTGATGCTAATGATGCAAAATGCGCAGAGACGACGGATAACAGATGCAATATGGAAAATAAAGAATGATGGAAAAAGTAAGACGACAAAAATGCAATGAATGGCAGGAGACGACGATGGTACGCCGATAAAGTAATGATGGGTACGTGGCGAGCTTATGATGGGTCAGACATGAGGAATGCAGGAGACAATGAGGAATGGCGAAGAGGAAAGCTGGAAGGAAGGAGGCGCTGCGAGACGATGGAGGAAGGCGAGAATGAGGAAGGCAGGAGACATGAGGTAATGCAGGAGACGACGGGATGAAATGCAGGAGAAGAATGAGTGGAATGAGGAGACGACGGAGGAACAGGAGTCGTAAAGGCTGCGAGAGACGACGGAGGAAGGCGAGTAATGAGTGGCGTTAAGGAGACGATGATGGGTAATGCGATTGAAGGAGGAACAGCAGGAGCGACGGTAGGAAGCAGGAGACGACGGAGGAAGGCAATGCTAATGATGGACGGTGACACGATGGAGGAACTGATGCTAATGATGGGCAGGAGACGGATGGAGGGAAGAGATAAGTAATGAGGAATACAGGAGGGATG